>NW_012121709.1:3958465-4033231 GCF_000951035.1 Colobus angolensis palliatus
ATGGTGAAACCCTGTCTCTACTAAAAATACAAAAATCAGCCGGGCGTGGTGCACGTGCCTGTAATCCCAGCTACTTGGGAGGGTGAGGCAAGAGAATCAATTGACCTTGGGAGGCAGAGGTTGCAGTGAGCCGAGATCGTGCCACCGCACCCCAGCCTGGGCAACACAGCGAGACTCCATCTCAAAAAAACAACAAATGAAATGAAATGAAATAGAATATGCTGTTTATCTCAGCAAGTTTTTCATGTCATACCTAGAGGGTAAGCATCTTCATCTGTAAAATAAGGACAATAACATGCTTGACCTTCCTGTTGCACAGGCAGACTTTGAAATCCTAAGTTTGAAAGTGTTTGGAGGATATAGGCTGTACATTAATGGGAGAGCTTTTTAGTCAGCTCTCTCCTCCCCACTTCATGGTGTTCTCCTGAAAATACCTTGTGGGTAAAGTGGCTCCCTAAGCAGACAAACCTGGTTCTCTTCATCTACTTGAAGGTACAGAAGGAGACTGATTCATGGCTCACAGACTCATATGTGGCAACAAACCTTGTAGTAAGTTGTTTTTCTCTGCCCATCACCCTTTAATTTTTTCATAGTAAAATGGTCCCTGAATGCTTCTGTGGATCCTCCATACAACCAGTCCATGTGGTTTGGAAAGGGTTGATGACCCTACTCTTGCTCCAGAAACAATAGTTTCATTGGCCTTTCTAAGCCAAGAGTCAGCAAATTATAGCCTATGGGTCAGTCACCTGATTTTACAAACACAGATTTCTTCAGACAGTGATGCCAATTCATTTACTTATTTTCTATGACTTTTTTCATACACTAACAGCAGAGTTGTGTCATTGCAATAGAGATCACATGGTTCACAGCCTAAAATATTATCAGGCCCTTTAAGAAAAATATGCCAATCCCTGGTCTAAGCTAATCATACTGCCCATTTCCTGGATTACCATGATTGGTTCATAGATCAAATTTAACTCCAATCAGGCCAATGAAGCTCAAAGCTCTCTTTCCTTTGAACACGAGGCTGAGAGGATGGGAGGTCTGGAGCCCTTGCAGCCATTTTGCAGTTATGAGGAAGGATTTCTCTCTCTTCCTTCAGGGATCAAACAGAGGAGGCAAGACCTACACAGTCGACAGACACAATGGAAACCGTAGAATAACGAACATGTAAGGCTTTGGAGAGAGACTGCCTAGATAAACAATGTTTAGAGGAAGCTTCCGGGAGGTAGTATGATTGAGGCTGGACCTAAGAACTAGCAGAATTTGAACATAAGGAAAAAAGGAAAAGGATGTATCAGGTTGAGGGGGAGGCACAGCATGAACAAAGACATGGGTGGGAGTGAGTAGAGAAGATCAGTGGTGTTATAAGGAGTGCCTTACTGGGGAGAACACTATTCAAATCACAGGGATTTGAAGCCACATTCAACCGCTATGGAGACCCTTCTTTCAAGCTTCAGGCTAAAATGATATTCCCAGAAGCCTGAATGATAGAAATTGAAGAGATTCATAGACATAAAATGTTAGCAATAGCAATGACAATTGTGACACAGCAGCTCATCATCCCTGGTGCTTATGAAGTTTTTTTCTGAGGGTGGACTGTAGTCCCCAGCTGGAGGAGTCATTGGGCGTGCACTAAGCACCGGGCTTTGTGCTAACTTGATTCCTCAACAGTCCTCTAAGGCACCTCCTGTTCTTATACCCATTTCACAGAGGTAGAAATCAAGGCTTGGACAAGTTCAACAGTGAGCCCACAGTCAGGTTTCTGGACCAAGCTCATGACTACCACTTCTCAGCAACGTCACTGCCTTTCCCTCCCAGCCCCCTTGTTGCTGGTATGTGAAGGAAGCCATGGAAATCCCTACATTTCTAGAATGTGCTCCCTCCTCTGCACCCTTCTGTGCCTCTGTGGCTCATGTTATCATGGGGGACTAGGTGATGACATTCTGTTTACCTGGCTACAGCTCAGTCCTTATGTGGAAATTTCCATGCTGGAGGCATTTCTCTGATAAGATGGGAGAGGATTAAGGGGACATTCCCAGGGGGACAGATGGCACCCAAATGCCTGTTCAGGCCTCCGACGCCCTTTCCTGAACCATCATTCCCAGAATAGAACCCAGACTCATCACTATGGCCCAAGGTCATTCATCCTTGGAATCCAGACTCATGAGAACTGTCTCTTATTCCTTCCTCTACCCTCTAGGATTCCTTCCTCCTTCCCTATTCCTATTTTTTTAATAATAGAGACAGCGTCTCACTCTGTCACCTGGCTGGAATGCAGTGGGGTGATCATACCTCACTGCAGCTTCCAACTCCTGGGCTCAAGCCATCCTCCTACTTCATCCTCCTGTATAGCTGCAACTACAGGCATATGCCGCCGTGCATAGCTAATTTTATTAGCCTGTATAAAAGCTGAAGAATTGCAGGTGCTTCCTGCTGACCATGACATTTTGTATTAGCGGTGCATGGTGACACATGCCTGTAGTGGCACTTTTCATGTTTAATTCCTCACTTATCAAGCTCCATCTGCTGGAGCTATGAACCCAGCCAATGGGAGGTCATGCTATGTTGCCCAGGCTGGTCGCGAACTCCTGGGCTCAACCAATTCTCCCACACCTCGGCCTCCCAAAGTGCTGGAATTACAGGAATGAGTCATCATGCCCGGACCCCCATTCCCATTCTTGAGCCCCTGAAGAGGGCTCAGTCAGGGGCTCCCCAGGAAGTAGCATTCTCTTTTCTCAGGAGCCCAACCCAAGACGGCCACGACCTGCCTGGAGATTACCCAGATGAGACTCATGCCTTAACCTTTGCTCTGAGGTCTTGGTCAGCAGGAAGTACCTGCAATTCTGCAGCTATTATACAGGCTTATTATCTCCCGTTGGCAGGGTTCACCACTCCTACAGATGGAGCTTGATAAGTGAGGAATTAGACATGGAGAGCCCCACTCGGCTGGGGGAACAGAAGGAGGAGCTGACTGCATTTGTTCCCACCTGTCCTCTGTGCCTCTGTTTCTCAAAGCTGTATCTTCATTTTTCCACATCATATGTGATTGTGAAAATTCAAATATAAAGAAAATAAAAATGTCCACATAATCCCTTCTCCCATCCATATCCATAGTTACCAGTTTGATGCATTCTTCCAGCCTTTTAAATACATTTTTAGATAAACTAGATTACACTACACATACTATTTTGTTAACTAAATTTTTCACTTGTGTATAAAACAGGCATGTCTCCATAGCAATATAAAAATATTGACATCATTTTTCTGAACAGTCACCCATTTATTCTACTGTTTGGACATACCATAATTTATATACCCCATTTCCTGTAACAGACATTAAGGTTATCTTCAGTTTTTCAGTATTATAAACAACACAGCAGTGGACATCTTTGCCCATACATCTTTGCACCCCTATCCTCTGTTTTATTTCTTTGTTTTTTGTTTTGGAGTCCATTCCTGGAAGCTGTGACTGCAAGGTCAAATGGGACGCACATGTTTAATTAAGACTTTCCTCTAAATCTAATTCTCAATTTGTTGTCCCACCAGCAGTATGTAAAAATGCCGGTTATTCCACATCCTTGGCCTTTACATAAGGATGCAGCACTGAAGGTTTTATTTTTCCTTTTAAGTCTTGAAAAAAAATTTGTACAAAAAATAGTACAGAAAGTTCCAGTATACTCTTCACCCACCTTCCCCTGGTGTTGACATTTTATATAACCACAGCATCATTATCAAAACCAGGAAATTAACAGTGGTACAGGACTATCAATTAATCTACACAGTGTATTTGGATTTTAACCATTTTTTACTAGTTTTTTTCTCTATTCCAGGATCCAATTCAGAATCCCATCTGAACATGTTTCCTTAATCCCTTCCAATACGTAACAATTGCACTTTCTTTCTTTACCTTTTTATGGTACTTTAAAAGAGGACTGCCCAGTTATGTGGCAGAATGGTCCTCAATTTGGATTTGTTGACTTTTCTTGTGATTGGATTGGGGTCATACATTGTGGGCAAGAACATGACAGAAACGATGTTGTGCCCTTCTCAGTGCATTGTATCCAGAAGCTCAAGATGTTACAATGTCTAATTACTGGTAATGCTAACTTTGACTACTTGGTGTCATTTGCCAGGTTTCTCCACCGTAAATTACTATTTATCCTTTTGTACTTAATACAGATCTTGGGGGAAGATAGTATAGTCGGGATCATGCAAATATCCTATTTCTCCTTCAACTTTGGCCCACTTGTCTCAGTATCCATCCACAGATCTTGTCAGATGCAGCATCTTTTAAAAATTGGACAAATAAAATTTTTAAAAAGTGGATAAAACATGCCAGATTAAACTAAGCAGCAGACAGTGAGTAAGTAGATTAATTTACTAGCAGACTAGGCACAAGCACAGACACTCACCCTAGAAGACATTATTTCCTTTATGGTGAGCACTGCAATGACCTACCCCAGCTGGGAGGTTACCCATTATGAGGCCAGTAACATGGCAGTCTAGCAGGAATACATGGGAAAGGGCTGGCAAGCCAAAGCACTCACCATCTTTCTTTTACTTTCTTTTTTCTTTTTCCCTCTTTCTCTTTTTCTTAGCTGTTTCCTTTTCCTTTCACTTTCTCTCATTCTTTCCCTTTTTTTCCTTCTTTTTCATTTTCTTTTTGCCTTCCCTTTCTCCCTCCTTCTCATCCTTCCTTCTTTCCTTTTTTTCTTCTTCATGTGTTTTTCAACATTTACTGCACACCTCTTTTGTACCAAATCTATATTAAGCATCACATAAAGCATGGTGTCAACTCACTATGCATGGTGGCTCACGCCTGTAGTCCCAGCAATTTGGGGGGCCAAAGCAGGAGGATCGCTTGAGCCCAGAAGTTCGAGACCAACTTGGGCAATATAGCAAGACCCTGTCTCTACAAAAATAAAAATTTTGCTGAGGATCACCTACTCTCTTCCAGCATGCATTGCTTCCAGGCCGGGACAGTGTGGCCGAGCAGATGGCTATGTGCTAGAGGGCAAAGAGTTGGAGTTCTATCTTAGGAAAATCAAGGCCCGGAAAGGCAAATAAATCCTCGTTTTGTCTTCACAGTGTAATAAAGGTGTTTATTGTTCTGTTAAAAAAAAAAAAAAAAAATTTTAAAAATAGCCAGGCATGGTGGTGCACACCTATAATCCTAGTTACTTGGGAGGCTGAGGCAGAGGATCACTTGAGCCCAGGAGTTCAAAGTTGCAGTGAGTTATGATTGTGCCACTGCACTCCAGCCTGGGAATCAAAGACTTCAACTCTACAAAAAAGAAAATGGTCACAATATATTTTGCCAAGGATAGAAAAGGAATACTAATAGAGCATGCAAGATATGATAGCAGGAAAATTACAGCTGGGAGGGTCTGTGAGCATGGAGCACTTCCTGTTTATGATGGAACCCCAATAACTATCACCTGTACATTTTGATGGTATGTCCAATCAGTGAAATAGTTTTATTATGCACCCACACTATACATATGCTTAGAATATAAATGATATATTTGTGCAAACCCACAATCCTTTATTCAAAACTCTTGGACCAGAGGTGCTTTGGAAATGAGAATTGTTTTGGATTTTAGGAAGAGAAGCTGGTGTGTATACTGAATATTAGCTAACATCCCCATGGAGATATGGGTTAGCACTCTAAACAAACAGAGAGAGACAAATATGATCAGTTACACTAAAGAGAATAAATACTCTCAACGGCCTCATATCTATTAGGATCAGGTATTGCCAAATAAGTGTATCTCAAACTTACCAAAAACACTTAAAAACTTTCAGCGGTTTATGAATTTTGGGTTTACAGATAATGGATTGTGGACCTGTGCTTCTATTATTGGTTAATGTCCCAAAGTATGCTATGTACTGTAGGTAAGATTTATCTTTAGGAATTGTAGCTATAAACCCATATTTCAAATGGTCTTCTTGATGATTTTTAAGATTTTGGCCAGGCCTTAAACTAGGAATTAGAGACATGTCAGCTCTGCCATGTTATTTGTTTGCACTTATGTATCTTCCTGGTTTTATTTCTTCTTTGTAAGTACCTTCTTGTTTGCAATAATACCTTTTTAATACAACTTTCAATACTCAGATATTTTACAGGCATCTTTTCTAAGTTATGATGCCATAGGTTGTTTAGCTGTGGGCACTAAATGCATATCAGCACCAATCAGCTGATATTAGCTCCAGAGGTGACAACCAGCTGAGGAAACACTTTAGAAATATGACCCTCCCTCCCCAACTCTCCTTCCCAAGCCAGGCAAGTAGGCCGAGCTTGCAAGGAGGGGGCTCAGCAGGCTCATATTCGAATCCTGGCTCCACTGCTTGTTAGCAATGTAATCTTGGGTGACTTACCTCACCCCCTGTGCCTCAGTTTTACCATCTGTAAAATGGGGATAGCAGGAGTACCTACCTAAGAAGGTTGTTACTAGGACTCAATGAGACCATGGCCAGAACACCTGGCAGAGGGTAAGTGCTCAATGTACAATAGCAGACACTATTATTGTCGTGCACTTTATCCAGTTGTTTCTGACTGCTTTTGAGGAATCCTCCACCCTTAGTGTCTTCTTAAGTCACGTTAAGGGCTACCCAGCAAAACCCACTAGTTTTACAGAAGAGCAAATTGAAGTTCCAAGAAGGCGAGTCATTATGCGGAGATGGCAGAAGGGGAAGGTGATACCCTGGTTTCCATGCCATTACCTTTTCCCCTGAGGAATTCTGAGTACCCAGCAAAATTCAATCAGAACACTTCATAGATTCTACCCTCCATCTGCCTTAGTCAGAATTGTTTTTGTGGAAGTAACAGAAGTCCAACTCCTGCTGGCTTAAGCAGAAAAAGGGGAACCTATTAGCTCAATTACCTGAAAAGTCTGGGAGCAGACAAGATGCAGGCATGGCTGGATCCAGGGGCTCAAGTGAAATCATTAGATTATGATACCTCCTCCACTGCCCCCTTATCTTGGAGTTCTATTTTTATTCATCCTTAAGAAAATTCTCTTTGCAGCTTTTCTAGTAGCTCTAGCCTTATGTCCTCTCGGATCCAACTCTTCTAAACAGAGAGCACTTCTTTGCCAACAGTTTCACGAGTCCTGGGATGGAATCTCAGTAGCCTGGGATCGTAAGTTATGACTGGCCCTATGAAGCAGACCTCACAGCAAAGATATAGATAAGAAGACTTGCCCCAGTGCTGTGTTCAAGGCCTAGAACCTCAGGGCTTGTTGATGTGGCTTCTGAGTTACAGAATTACTGCCTTATGTGTAATAAATCCTGATCCCGACTGCCGATGTGGTAGATTATAAAAGACAGCAAGTCTGTTCTGCTCAACTTTTGCCACGGCAAACATCTCAGTCTACTGAGGCCACCAAGTGGCCACATGTGCCTCAATGAGATCCTGAGGGAGGAAGTGGGATCCACCTGCAGCCTTCACCACCTCCAGGTTTGCTTCTTTATCCTTTTATATTGCTTATTAGCTGCTTTAGTTGTGAAACAAAAAGCAAAAGCCACTAAAGTTCAAAGGATTTACTCTTGTCCACCTTCAAACCTGAACTAGACCCTGGACTAAACCTAGGTCTGAACTCACCAGGGTTGGGTCACATGCTCTTCTCTGAACCAATCACTGAGGGATGGAGCGCTCTGATTGGTCCTGTGCTAGTCCCTGGAGTACAGAAGTGGTATCTACTTTACCTGGACCCCCGGACCTAAGACTTAGGTTTTCCTTAAAAATAAAAGTAAAAATAACATGATAGATACTGGAACCAAAAAAGAACATGTTCCAATGTTCCATCTCTGCCAAAGGCATCAATTAGTTCCAAGTAGCTCTGTCTCCAACTCCATAACCAAGGAGTGGCTGCTGTCTCAAAAGGGACAGAGTCGCAGCCACCAAAAAAGAACAAAATCATGTCCTTTGCAGCAACGTGGATGCAGCTGGAGGTCATTATCCTAAGTGAATTAATACAGAGACAGAAAACCAAATACCACATGTTCTCCCTTATGGGTGGGAGCCGAACATTGAAGCTGAACATAAAGATGGCAGCAATAGACACTGGGGACTACCGGGAGAAGGAGATGGGACAAGGGCTGAAAAACTGTTGGGTACCATGTTCCCTACCTGGGTGATGGGGTCATTCATACCTCAAACCTCAGCATCATACAATACACCCATGAAACAAATCTGCACATGTACCCTCTGAATCTAAAATGTTGGAATTATATTTTAAAAGAATAAATCTTTCTTGAATCTAAAATAAACGTTGAAATTATTTTTCAAAAACTAGTATTAGTTGTAGGTGTCCATTACCAGGTTGAGGTAGTTATATCTATTCCTAGTTTGCTGACAGTTCTTTTTTTTAATCATACATGAATGTTAAATTGTAAGTTATTTTTCTGTATTTTATTGTCTTTCTCATATAAGTTTTCTTTCATTTCTTTCATGTGGTGAATGCCACTGATACATGTTTTTAATATTAAGCCATCCTTGCATTATCGGGATAAACTGTCTTTGGTCACAATGTATTATTATTTGTATCAGTAGGTTTGACTTGCTAATAACTTAAGAATTATAGTGTCTGTGTTCACATAGAATTATAACGTAGTTTTTTCTTGTCATTATTTTCTGGTATCAGAATAGTGTTGGTCTCCCGGGAAGTATTAGAGAGTGTTCCCACCTTTCAAGTTTCTGAAAAAATTTGTAGTACTTATTCCTTAGATGTTTGACAAAGTTCACCAATGAAGCCATTTTGGATCTGGAATTTTCTGTTTGGGAGAAATTTTAATTATAAATTCAATTATAGAGGGCTCAGCCATGTTCTATATTTTTCTTAAATTCGTTTGTTAATATGTATCTTTCAATGAATTTGTCCCTTTCATCTAAGGTTGTAAACTGTCTCAACACAAAATGCTTCAGATATTTCCTTGTTATCATTTTAAAAGAAACTATAGTGATATCTCCCCTTCAATAATAATTTGTATTTTCCCCCGTTTTCATTAATTTACCTAGAGATATATTAATTTTATTGTTCATTACAGAAAATTTATTTTTCTCCATTGTTTTTCTGGTGTTTAAAAATAATTTCATTGATTTCTGCTATCTGCTATTATTTCCTTTATTCTATATATTTTGGGTTTAATTTATTCTTTTTTTAATTTAGGATGGGCTATCCTCTTTCCTAACAAATATTTAATGCTATTAATTTCCCCATAACCATTTCTTTAGCTGTATCCCACATGTTTTGAGATACTGTGTTCTCATTTTCATTCAATTCAAATATTTTCTAATTTCTTTTGGGATTTCTTCTTTGATTCATGTGTTATTTGTTAGTGTGTTATTTCCAAATTTAAAGTAAATTTTAGGTATCATTTGTGATTGATTTCCATTAAACCCACTCTAACCAAAAGGGAAAGAAAAGGATGGTAATTTTACTGTCATCAAGCCCATCACCATTACCAATGCTTGACTTGTGACGGCATTCAGCTGGGTTGTTTGGAAACAGACTTGCTAGATAGGATCCTGGCATCCAGGAGATCTGGACCAAAGCCAACCATGCCTAATCAACTCTGATCACTTGGTGATGCTCTATAGTGCTATATCCAGATTGAAGCTCAGTATGGAAGAGTGCAACGATTACTAATGTCTGCCCTGGGCAAAGGCAAGAGGAATATAGCTGTGTTTGTGGTGTATTGACTATCAACAATTATCTCAACAACACCTTCCTACTCTACATACCAAACTCCAGGTCAAGGCAATAAATATTTGAATACCCATTGTGAATCACTCTGGGATAGGGGAAGAGGAGCCATACAAAATGAAGTAGATACAAGATTTGTTCTATTCCAGAGCTTACTTTTAACTGAGAAGACCAGGTATTTAGGAAAGCATCTGGATGTAGGAATCTAGGCCTCAAACTTTCCCAATAACTCTTGCCTACTTCCTCCATGTTTGTCTCCACCTCCCAGAAACATCTCGAGCCTTGCCTTGAGCCTATCTCTGTTCTTGCCTGTGGACTGGGGGTACTCTTTATAAGGTATTAAGGACAGATAAGCCCCAAATACAGTCTCTCTTTCGACGTAATCTGAAAACTCAAAAGAACACTGACGAAAAGAAAGGACATTGTGTGTCCAGAACTCAGTTCCCTCTTATGTCTGAATCTTTAGAACAGGCATATTCTCTGCCTGCTCTTGTTTCTGGAAATCCCCAGTACAGAAGCCACTCAAGGAGAGGGTCTCATGGATGAAACAAACACATGCACACATGTAGAGGGGAATCTGCTTTGACCACCCTCATACAGCCTGACCATGTACACAAGTCACTTGGGACAGTGTTAAAATGTGGAGTCTAATTCACCAGGTCCGGGATGGGGCCTGAGGTTCTGCATCTCTAACAAGCTTCCAGGAGATGCTGGTGTACGGACCTCACTTTGGGGATCAAGGGGCTCTGTCACCAAGGATAGAATGCATGGTGCAGACTAGGTGCTGCAGGAAGACAGAGACTGGGACTTGGGAGAAGGGAGGGGGCGCTGCATAGCACAAGAGGGCACAGTGAAGAAAAGGGCAGGAAGGGAAAGGAGTAGCTCTCTGAGCATCTGTTTGGAAGTGCCAGCCTACAGCCTGGCACATGCCATAAAAAATAAATAAAATAGAAAGTTCCTTTCTTCCTATCCTCCTCCTTAATCCTCATGGTCTTAAAGAGTAGGTGGAATAACTGTTTCCACCTTCCCCCCCACCTGACACACCTTTCACGTAGGGAAACAGACTCAGAAGGACGGGTAAAGAGTCAAGCCCAGAATGGCAGAAGCCAGCTCCTGCCTGCCTATTTCCACTCCTCAGAGCTTGCAACCTGGAACCTGAAAAAAGCCTGCAGGGGATGTGGTGATGATTGCAAAACTGGCATAAGGGCCTTTGTCCAAAGGCCTCCAGTTTCCCAAATAATGAGGCCAGTTGGAAGCTGTTAACACAGATGGGAACCAGCCAGCAGCAGGTGAACCCACTCAACCTATCAGCACTGCTTTAACCTATAACATGCTCCTGGCTTCTGCACCCCCATTTCAGGGGTCCTGAGCCCCAGGTGCACCTGCCAGTTAAGGAATGGTGTCCAGGCAAGAGGTGTGGGTCTCCACCACTCTCAACTGGTTTCTATGTTCTCCCATTTCCAGGAGCCCCTTGGGAGAACAGTTTCTCTGGGTTAATATATAGTGCTAATGACGGGTAGCCGGCGGGAAAGAGTAAGGTCTACTTGATCCAGGGCTTGGAATGAAGCCAGGATCTCTCTGGCTGTAGATTCTCTCTCTTTCCAGGTTAGTGTGCAGTGTGAGGAGATTAAGATGTATAGTCTGCAAACGAACTAACCTTTTCCAGGCCTCTTTAATGAGGCGTCCTATAATAGGGCCATTTCTCTTTCTTATGTATGTGTGCATATTCTCACACACACACACACACACACACACACACGCTCCTTAACATAATCCATATGGAAATAAAAATCTCTCTGTTGCTCTATATTTTTAAGTAGACTCTATAACAGGTAAAACTTTTTTCTTCAAATGAAAATCCACGGTTCAGCAACATGCATTTCCAGCTATCCAAAACGTAGTTCCAGCCAACTGGCTAGGCTCCCTCTTAAAACTCAAGGGTAAGGGCAGCAAGTAACCAAATGGACCAACAGTTCTTCTACAGCATAGCAGCAACCCAGCACAAGGCAAAGTCAAGTCCTCACTAAACATCAGTTCTGTGACTCTCTCTGGACAAAGGAACATAAGCAGCCTCAAACCCTAGATCCTTGTAGATAGGGAATATGAATTCTATGTCATTTAGACTTTCACCTACCTAAAGGGATGTATTAGAATGTTTTCCACACTGCTATAAAGAACTGCCTGAGATGGGGTAATTTATAAAGGAAAGAGGTTGAATCGACTCACGGTTCAGCATGGCTGGGGAGGCCTCAGGAAACTTACAATCATAACAGAAGGTGAAGGGGAAGCAAGGCACCTTCTTCACAAGATGGCAGCGAGCAGTGCTGAGTGAAGAGGGAGGAGCCCCTTATAAACCATCAGATCTCGTGAGAACTCATTCACTATCACGAGAACAGCGTGGGGGAACCGCCCTCGTGATTCAACTGCCTCCACCTGGTCTCTCCCTTGATACATGGGGATTATGGGGATAATTCAAGATGAGATTTGGGTGGAGACCCAAAACCTAACCATGTCAGGGAGAAAATTCTAGCCTCCGATAACATTAAGCATCTTCTAACTTTAAAATGTACAGGGGGAAAAGGCAGATTCTCAAACCGCCCCTCTAACACTCGATTCCCCAACAGCCATCACGATAATCTATGTCAGAGCTGCTAACAGGAACCCCCTGAGGATGCCAGCTATTTCACCTTCATCCAGGATCCGAGACCCTTCTGACTTTAACCCTCCTAAAGAGCAGGGACATTCTCAGGCCTGTCTCTGAGCATCTGAACTCAAGACATCAAGCGATGAGTAGTTGCTGAAAATTGGATTTTCTGACCACAAGGTAATAAAACTAGAAATTACTTTTTAAAAAGTATTTTGAAAAACCTCAACCACTTAGAAATTTAAAGGCACTCTCCCAAATAATTTGAGACAAAGGGGAAGTCAAACCCAACAATTACAACAAAGAAAATAACAATAATAAGAATACTGCGTACTTTTTAAATCACAGGGTAAGTGCCCAAAGCTGCAATTAGAAGCAAAAGTCATAGTATTAAATGCTACTATTATTATATTTAAAAGAATAAATAAATGTACTGAGCATCAACTCAGGAAGTTAGAAAAGAATAACACAAAGCAAAGTTAAAAGGGTTATTAACAAAGGGAAAAGGAGAAATCATAAATTTGCATTATAAAAATTCAAAATGAAGATACAAAGATCCAAGAGGTTTAATCAAGGAAAAAAATAAGCAAGATACACATAATTAGGAGGAAGAGAGTTGGTAAAATAACCACTAGCATGGAAAAGATTAAAAAATGCAAAGCCTCCTGATCATGTGCAAAAATCTATGCTAAAATATTTGCTGCATGCAGAAGGTTAACATTTTAATTATAAAAATAGTTCTCCCTATTTCTAGATAAAGCATACTTGTAATAAATTAGAAAAACAACATTTCCACAATAGAAAAATGAGCAAAAGACATGAATAGGCAATTCAGAATAGAATAAAAACATACAGGTAATTAACATTTAAGAAAATGCCCAACCACATGGTAAATCAAGGAAATAAAAGTAGAAAAGAACTGTGATGTTAGTTTCCCCCCAGTCAAATTAGCAAAGTTTTGGTTTTGTGGTGGTTCTTGCTTTGAGTGGCTACATCCAGAAAGAATAGAGATGAGGTGAATTATTATAGATGCTCTCATACGTGGGTGAGAGGAACATAAATTAGCAAAATAATTTATCCCTTCTGAAAAATTTTTTGTAAGCATCTCAGGTGAATGTCTAGCAGCTTCCCTTACAGGGAGATACTCGATAAACACTATGAGGCAGGACCTGATTTCTACAGATTTGAGGGTTCCAAGTTACCAAGAGAGTCAACTTCAGGGCAAATTATTTAACTTCTTGCAACCTCCATTTCACCACCTGGGTAATGTGGGAGCTGAGTTTGATCTCTAAGACCCTCCCCCACACTGACATGTTTTATTCTCTTCTCAATTCCAGGGTCTTCTTTAGGATGGCAACATTTCTGCACAAGAGGGAAGGAGAAAGACTAATGGAGCGAAGTCAAGAAAAATGAACTGTGAAGTATGAGAGAAAGTTCTTTTTTCTCTGCTTCTTTTTCCACAATTCTTTTTCTTACCTTTATCATCTCTTCATTAAAACATTTTCTACATCTCTTAAATAAGTGATAATGCTTTTTTACATTTAAGTGCTCTGTAAATATTCATTAAATTAATTAATTTATGGAATGAATGAATGAATTATATCAAAAACCTATTTTCATATATCTTTTTTTCTCATCCTCAAATCACTGGAAAATACAATTTAAAATATTGATAAGCTGTTTAGGCTCTCTCAAAAAGAAACTGTGAGCCAGGGAAGGATATACATAGACTCCATTTCCTCACCCCAAATCAGGACTTACTTATCAGTACCACAAGCAGAGTAAATGCCAACCACTATGGCCAAATGATCCCAAAGCAGTTGATCATTTCAGAGGAGAGATAAAATCCAGTCCAGCCAGCTGCAGATGAGTCTGCAGGGCTGGGGGTTTTGTGGCCAGTGATGTCAGCCACATGGACTCAGCCTTGTCCACCCACTCCTTGGCCTTCATCACCACCAGGAAGCACCAGCCTCTCCTTGGCTTGGTGAAACCTCAGTGGTCAGATTAGGAGGAAATACCCTGGGCAAAGCCACGTTCCAGACTGCTCTCTGTGACTGGATAGGCTAGAAACAAATCACAAGGCAGGTTAACTCAAGCTGGCTTCAGCCAAAAGGGCTGCTTGAGTGGCATTGCTCCCCAGGCCTTTACACACAACATACCTCATCTTAATCTTTCTCACTGTGCCCAGATAGGACCTCAGAACCCTTCTCAACACTATTCCTTCCAGGTCGCCAATACCAGCTAAGAGTCCTCACATAACACAAAATAGATCTGTGATTCCAGCTTCAGAGAATATCTGGTTGTCCCAGCTTTGTCCCAGCTCAATAATGGGTAGTTTGAGGTGACTTGTTTTGGCTCCCCCAAAATTCGTATTCTGAAATTCTAACTCTCAGTGTAACATCTCAAAGTGTGACTTTATTTGAAAACAGTGTGGCTGGGTGTGGTGACTCACACCTGTAATCCCAGCACTTTGGGAGGCCGAGGAGGGTGGATCACTTGAGGCTAGGAGTTTGAGACCAGCCTGGCCAACATGGTGAAACCCCATCTCTATTAAAAATGCAAAAATTAGCCAGGCATGGTGGTGCACTTCTGTAGTCCCAGCTACTTGGGAGGCTGAGTCAGGAGAATCCCTCGAACTCGGGAAGTGGAGGTTGCAGTGAGCCAAAATCGCACCACTGCACTCCAGCCTAGGCGAGAGTGAGACTCCATCTCAAAAGATACAAAAGATAAAAAGAAAAAGAAAACAAGGTCTTTAGAAAGACAATTAAGTTAGAATGAGATCATTAGGGTGGGCCCTAATCCGATGCAACTGGTGTCCTTACAAGAAGAGAAAATTTGGACATACACAGGTACAGAGGAAAGGCCTTGGGAACACACAGAGAGAAGGTGGCCACCTGCAGGCCAAGGAGAGAGGCCTCAGAAGAAATCAACCCTGCCACAGTTTGATCCTGGACTTTCAGAGCAGAACTGGGAGAAGCGTCATTCCTGTTGTTTAAGCCATCTAGTCGGTAGTACCTTGTAATGGCAGCTCTGGCAAACTAACACTTTGGGCATGTTGATAATTTGTTAGATTTTTAAAAGCCAAGTTATAAAAGAGAACTTAAGATATAAGATTTGTGTAATTAAATCATATATCCAGTGTGCATGTGCCTGTGTGTCTGAAAGTGTATTCCCACAGAGGAAAATGTTTGGAATGTTATAGACCAAAATGTTCAGAGCGGGCTTTCTCTGGATTGGGGAGATTACAGGTGATTACAGGTGATTACAGGTGATTTGAGGGAGTAAGGTTGTGGTTTGTGTTCTTTCTAATCGATACTGCTTGATCAGTGACCATATATTTACTGTGATATTAAAAAATATTTAAAATGGCATGAACTTATCTAATAATAATCATAGACAGCCCATATATGATACCATGTGCCAGGCACTTACTGTTCTATCTATTCGAACTCATTTAATCCTCACCATCACCCCACAAGGTAGGGACTATATCCATTTTCCAGATGAGGAAACTGAGGTAGAGACAGGTTATGTAACTTGCCCAACATTACACAAAGCTGACAAATGGCAGGGCCAGGCCACCAAACTAGTTGGTTTGGTGTCATGTTCATGACCTTAACCACAAAGCTACCCTACCCTACCCCACTCTAGAAGCCTGGTGAATTCATTGGTTTACTAAGAGTTTATCTGAGCAAATTTGGTTGAGGGTGAGATTTGATACAAGCATGCATGAGCACACACAAACATACTCAGCAACATTTGGCTGTTCTTCATGGTTTATCAGAGTACTAGAGTCCTTTCCATTTGGGGTTCACAATTTAATTGGATTCAAGACCCCATACCTGACAGGGTGACACCACTCTCACTAATATATGGAGGAAGATCTCAGACACTCCACTTTCCCGAGTTCCAGGGAGCTGACCTGTATGCTCTTGAGCAGGGGCAGGGTAAGCAACCCATTCATATTTTATAAGTTTGTTTAATGGAGCCTTATTTTTTGGGTTATGTATTTTTAAAGACTGCGAGCTTAGATTGATGGAGTCACTACACCGATTCTCCTCTTACAAGCCAGAGAGCTGGAGGAAGCTCAGCCCTTCTGGGGCCCAGGAGGGACAAGAAAGAGTCACAAATGGACAGAGCTACCTAAATGCCCATCAGTAGGGAACTGGCAAAATAAATTACGTTCATCCCCATAATGGAATCCATGCAGCTGCTAAAAACAATAAACTAGAGCTATAGGTACTATCAAGGAAAGGTGTCCATGATAGATCATTAAAGAAAAAAAGACAAGTCAAAGGTCATTAGAAATAAATAATATGATGCTATTTGGTGATAGAAAATTGTCTGTGGGGTGTGTGTGTGTGTGTGTTATAATAAATAAGGATTTGGAAAGTGGTTGAACAGACTAGAGTTCACATCCCAGCTCCCTTACTAACTAGGTGAGTGACCTCAAGTTTTCTTAACCCCTCTAAGCCCCAGTAGCCTCATCTATAAAATAAGGCGACACCTAGTTCCCATCCCGTGGATAATATAGCCTGAGGACAAAAGGACAAAAATGCATGGAAAGCATTTTCATGTGCTTGACACGTATTAAGCACTCAAAACATGCTCGTTCCTCTTCTTCTTGGTTCATAGAAAGGGTGCATAAGAACATTTGCCCATCTCTCCCAGTGTTCATTCCCGGAAACTGGTGAAAGAAGACTCACTGTTCACATCATACATTTACACCATATTTAAATTTCTACAATGTGCACGTTTGACGTTGTCATTAAACGTCACATTGTAAGATTCTGTAAAACGTGCACATTGTAGAATTTTAATTGTCATTAAAATACAATAAGGTGGACTTTTTTAATAAAGGAAGCTGACTGTCCCTTCAAAAGGAAACATTTGAATCCTGAAATGTCCAACAGTCTCCTTTCCTGTGAGCTAGCTGGACATCGCCACAATCCTGGGGCAGGTATCCTGGGTGGGATGGAGGATAGCTGAGTGAGTCTTTCCGAATCTCTTCGGTGGGAATTGATGAGGGCATTTGAATATTTCCAAGATATATGCATTGGCAATAAAGTCTGCCCTAAATTAATCCGTACCTGCCCCTATTTCAGCTCAATTCAAGCCTTCTAAACAGATGAGACTGGGACAAGCGAGCAAATGTAAAACCATTCAAGGGCCGTGAGAAGAGCTGGACAACAGCAACAACTTCCTGAGCACTTAAAGTGTCCAGCGCTGTGCTAGATACTTCTGTGTCATCTCATTTCCTATTTTATAGAAACTCTTTAAGATAAGTAGTGACCAGTACCCTTTTTACAAAGGAGGCAACTGAGGCTCAGAGAATTGGTGGTACTTGCTCAAGGTCACACAACACCCAAAAAAGCCAGAGTTTGATTCCAAGTCTACTTGGTCACAGTAACAACCTGTGTATTCTGTCATAGGGAAGAGGGGATGGACTCTTACCATGGGAAATTAAAGACATAAATATTCCCTGCTGTCTAAATAATTGTATGAATTATGTTATATTTGTGACGCCCCTTCTCCTTGAAATTTTCAAGATAGTCCCAGGTCAGTATTTCCCAAATTGTTTCTGGGATACTAAATAATTGTACAAATTTATGTTATATTTGTGACTTCCCTTCTCCTTGAAATTTCCAAGATAGTCCCAGTTCAGTATTTCCCAAATTGTTTCTGGGATACCGTTTTGTTTTATGTGATACTAGTTAAGTGTTCTGTAAAGAAAGGGGTTCTAAGGTCTAGTAATTCTAGGGAACTTAAGTTCTAGGAGTTTAAGTACAGTTGACTTCCCAAGTAGGTGCTATTGAGCCTAGCATTGCCCAAATTTATTTGGTCATAGAACCCTTTTCTTGGGAAGCATATCCCAGAACACAATTTACTTAGGCAAATGCTAACCTAAATAAACATGCTTTTATTTGTCTTGCTTGCCTTTCCAAGCACACTCAAAATGGTAGAAAAGTGTATACATGTTTAAATCTAAAACTGCAGGAAAAAGCTTCCAAGTCTTTCCCCAAATCATCCCTATGCCTTCAGAAATACACAATATCTTATATATGCCTGGATATAAGACTATGCCAAATATAAGACATCCCTACATATAAGGAGAGCCCATGCAAAAGAATTTTTGACCAATATGAATTTACAAACTTCTAGGGAATAGACGAAAGAGTCAAATACTTATCATGTGAAATTTATCAATTTGATGTATTTTTAAATTACATGCAGTGTAAAATAATGTTGATGTAGAAAATCTAACTTTTTCCCATTCTACATCTCAAGATGCTTTTTTTCCCCTTTTATTGATCTACGATAATTTACATATTTATGAGGTACATGTGAGTGTTTGTTACATACAAAGAATGTATAACAATCAGTCAGGGTAATTGGGGTATCCGTCAAACTGTGTATTTATCATTTGTACGTGCCAGTATCACTTCAACTCCTCTCTTCTAGCTACTTTGAAATATACATATTATTGTTGCTTAGTCATCCTAGTCTACTGTCAAACATTAGAACTTAGTCCTTCTATCTAGCTGTATATTTGTACCCATAGCAGACATCTCTTCATCTCCACTATCCCCCACACCCTTTCAAGTCTCTGATATGAATCATTCTATTCTCTGCATCCATGAGATCAAGTTTCTTAGCTCCCACATATGAATGAGAACATGTAGTATTTGTCTTTCTGTACCTGGCCTATTTCACTTAACATAATGACCTCCAATTCTATCCATGTTCTGCAAATGACATGATTTCATTCTTTTTAGTGGCTGAATAGTATTCCATTGTGTATATATTTTCTTTATCCATTCAGTTCTCTGGAGGCTTCTATCACATTTTCTTTATCCATTCATCCATTGATGGGTATGTAGGTTGATTCCACATCTTTGCTACTGTGAATAGTGCTGCAATAAACATGCGACTGCAGGTATCCCTTTGATATACTGATTTCTTTGTTTTTTGAATAGACCAGTAGTGGGATCGATGGGTCATATGGTAGTTCTACTTCCAGTTTTTTGAGAAATCCCCATACTGTTTTTCAGGGAACAATTTGATTCCAATTCTTTGCCAGCATCTTTTTCTTAAGAAAGCCACTTTTTGTACTCCCTTATACAGCATTTCAGTGCATGTCATAGTTGCTTCTGCCCAAGGTGTTTGGAAACACAACCACTTTTAACCCATGCATAGAGTCATTGAAAATGTTATCCCAGACTGCAAGCACCAATACTCATAACACGGGTCCAGCTGGGCCAGTTAGGATTTTCCCCCTGTTCTTCCTCTAGGTGTCTATTTGTGATCTCTGCAACCTAACTACTTACAGAGTTGTTCGTAAAGTGAACCTTGGAAGGCTGGTTTACATGACATCAAACACTGGCAGGTCTGAGTCATAGCTCCTGAAATTAGTCTTACGTCTTGTTCATTCTTTTTTTTTTTTTTTTTTGACGGAGTCTCGCTCTATCGCCCAGGCTGGAGTGCAGTGACCGGATCTCAGCTCACTGCAAGCTCCGCCTCCCGGGTTTACGCCATTCTCCTGCCTCAGCCTCCCGAGTAGCTGGGACTACAGGCGCCCGCCACCTCGCCCGGCTAGTTTTTTGTATTTTTTAGTAGAGGCGGGGTTTCACGGTGTTAGCCAGGATGGTCTCGATCTCCTGACCTCATGATCCACCCGTCTCGGCCTCCCAAAGTGCTGGGATTACAGGCTTGAGCCACCGCGCCCAGCCTTGTTCATTCTAACAGAAGAATGCTAGAAGCCTCCAGAGAACTAGCTTTGATATTGAAGTTGTTCCCAAATAGGACTTCACTGGTGTAAATAAAATAATTGTGGGAGTGCCCTGTGATCTGAGAGACTTTGCAGGGACCGAAATATAAGCACCTCCTTCTCTCCTGTAGGATAATCTCCTGTAGGAAGGGCCTCCTGTGCTTTCTGGACAGCTGCAGTATTTACAAAGGGAAGACTTCACTTCTAAGAGGATGACTCTCCTCCATCAGCAATGAGCAGGTTAAGCGAAGCACAAGCTTTGCACTCAAGCTCGGGAGTGAATCAGACCTAATGGGGCACAGGCCTCTTTCTGCCTAGGACCAGGAAGAGTGAGGGCAAGAAAGGAAAAAATATTGATATAAGGAAAACACTCAATTGCAACCTCATGAGTAAATGGGCCATTTATCCCCCAGTCCGGAGCTCCTTGAAAAGGTGACCATCCATCAATCCCTCCTCTGAGCTGCCCCTTGATGAGCTGTTCTATCAATGGGCTAATTTAGCTGATTACAGAGGAATTTGAGAGGAACGGGCCGCCAGAGCCTGGGTCTGGGCCAGCAATGCATTAACTCGGCCAGTGACTCCATCACCCTCCACTTGGGACCGATAGGGGCGTCTTATTCCTGAAAACATGTCCCATGATGTGCTTTTGTTAAACTCAGCTCCAGCTTATCAGGTGCTAGGGTGGAAAACCTACTGCTACGGGGCATGGACTGTTCTGTCCTCTGAGTCCGTGGTGGGGGAGGATGACCTCTGGGACCAGTGCCAGGCTATTCTCGGCTCCTGGTCAGCAGCATGTAGACACCCAGCCCTCTAGGAAGGGAGTGCAGAAGAGATGGAGAGGCCTAGGCTGAACCATCATTGCTCCTTTACTCCCCTGACTTTTGACAGCGTACAAGGCTTGGAAAATGCCCCACCCTTCTTCAACACCAGAGGGCTAACTCACATTCAGGTGGAATGGATAGACAATCATAACGGGAATCTCTGTATTCCCCAAAAAACAATTGCCTTCAAAAATCTCCCCGAATTTCTTCTAAAAGCTCCTGCAACTCCCATCGTTTAGATTAAAGGGCTTCCCTATTTAGATATTCCACTGAAAACACTGTATTGTTAGCAATTTATGCCTTAGTACGAATTAGTCTGTCCACTCTATCTAAGGCTCTGGGAACAGGATATAGAATGATAAGTTTCAAAGACATAAGTTGATCCACAGGAAAGGAGGGCTGAAGCGTGCTACAAATCAGAGAGCACACAGACATTCAATTCTCTGCACAGATGGAGCACAGTAGGTTCAACGGAAGGAAAGTACTCAAAGAGGAGGGAAGAGGACCCAGGTCTCATGCTTTTTGCATTCTCAGTTTTGCTGAGAGGGACTCCAAATCCAGAAAACCATGAATCTTCCAGCTCCAGTTCCCATTTAAAGGAATAAAGGAACAGCTTTATAGAGGTGTCTATAAGTGATTTGGAGTACCATCACCGTCAGTCATCTTCATTAACAATTGGAAGCCATCCTACCCCCTTTTAGTGCATTTTCCTCCTGTGACTGTTGGGATACAAACAATCCCATTTGTTTATTTCTCCAACTTAAAACCCAAGCCCATTTATACTAAGAAGTCTTTTGAGTGAAAGGAATCAAACTGAAACAGCTTGAGCAAAAGAGAAAATGCATTGGCTCGGGTAGCTTTTGAGTTTAAAGGCCCAGGTTTCAGGCATGGCTTGATCCAGGGGCTCAAATGATGTTATCAACAATCTGTTTCTTTTCAGCTCCCAGCTCTTCTCTCCCCTCTTTGTTGATTTTATACCCAGATAGGCTCTCCATTTGTGGTTCCCAAAACACACAAACATAAAAAGCTAGGAGCTCCAGACTCCCATTCAGCCAGCTTAGAAACCTGATAGAGAATACTTCAGCCGAAGCCCCAGAGCTGATTCTCACTGGACCCATTTGTGTTTCACACTCATCCCTCAGTCCATCACTGGGGCTCAGGAATGGATTACACAGACTGATCTGACCAAGTCTCATGCCCAGCTCTACATCTAATGGGAGGTCAGCCCCCAACCCCAAGCCACATGACTTGAGAGTGGAAAGAGGTGGTCTTCCAACAAAAAATCAAAGAGCTGCTTCCAGATGAAGAAGGGGGAGATTCAGGGCAAGGACACAACAGGGTCCCTTTAAGGCTCATAAATAGATTAGTGCAATAAAGTGTACTGGGTTCCCACACGGGAAATTCTAGAGTCCAGTAGGAGTGAATCCAGAGGCAAGAATAATTTCAGTGATTCCAATAGACCTTATCAAGACAGGTTAATCTCCCTGTAGAGTTTGAGCCCATTTCCTGACATCCTGAAATCAATTCATCATTTTGGGTTCCCATCTCAGTTGGCCTAACCAGGGCTTAAATGGTCTACCAAAGACTGCAGCTAATAAGAGATTTGGCCCCATAGGAAGTGTGTGGGGTTGGGTTCCAGGAAAATGGGTTTCTTTCTTCGTCTTAAGGAGTAACTCTACAAAAGCTGAGTGACTTCTCCAAGCCCCTTGCTCAACTCAACCCACATTTACAGAGCAACATAGAGTGGTGGGTAAGAGCTTCTTTGGGATCAAAGCTGTGTTGAGATTGGCAGCTCTTCTGTGTGACGTGGGGCTATTGACTTAACCTCTCTGAACCTCAGTTTCCTCATTCATAAAATGAGGTTGAAGAGCCTGTGCCATATAGACTCATTCTAAGGATTAGATTAATGATATGTTCAACATTAACGGAGCACCTACTTTCTGCCAGGATCTCTGGAGCTTATCTCCCAGTAGGGGAAACAGCCAATAGACATTAAGAAATAGTAAGCTATTTTGAAAGTTAAAAGTTAAGTGCCATTGGAGGGCAATAGAAATGATGGAAAGGCCAGGCACGGTGGCTCATGCCTGTAATCCCAGCACTTTGGGAGGGAGGCCAAGGCAGGCAGATCACAAGGTCAGCAGTTTGAAACCAGCCTGACCAGCATGGTGAAACCCCGTCTCTACTAAAAATACAAAAATTAGCCGGGCATGGTGGCACACGCCTGTAATCCCAGCTACTTGGGAGGCTGAGGTAGGAAAATCACTTGAACCCAGGAGGCAGAGGTTTCAGTGAGCCAAGGTTGCGCCACTGCACTCCAACATGGGTGACAGGCGAGACTCCATCTCAAAAAAAAAGAAAAGAAAAGAAAAAAATGGTAGAAATAAGGAATGAGGATGGAGGAGAGGAAAGTTGCCATGCTGAATTGATTAGGGTGAGTTTCACCAAGAAGATGAATCTGGGCAGAGACACGAAGAAAGTGAGTGAGGAAGTAAGGAGGTGGGGAAGAGTGTTCCCATCAGAGAGAACAGCCAGTGCAAAGGTCCTGAGGTAGGAATGTGTTGTCTGGTACCATCGACTGCAGCGAGGAAGCCATTGTGGCTGGAGAAGGGTAACCAAGGAGGTGGACAGGGAAGAAATAAGGATGCAGGTGCTATAGGGCCTTGTGACCACTGTCAGGACATGGCCACATGTCCTGTGACTAACATGGGACATGCTTAGTGTGGCCTGGCCCAGAGAAGACTCCAAGAAGTGGAAGAATGGCAATGAAGATGATGGTGAAGGTGCAAACAGTATGATGTGCTGTCCAGCACTCCAGCAGTAACATCCAGGCTAGCACAGGCACACCCTCACCTTCCTGAGCTGTTCTGAGGATGGCAAGATGAACACAAGCAGTTTGCACTCTGAACCCATGCTGAGAAAATTACTCTGGAAACAGGGTGTTTCCTGCCATCACAAGTCTTTATCATGTGTCTGACACCATTATCACCAAAAGGTCACCAGGTGGCACCCATTAGCAGGGCTAACACTTCTGCTTAAGCAGCCCATTTCTTCACTTCCTCCTGATATCAGCAGAAATACCCTGAATCCAACCTATCCGCCCCGTGGATAGCGTGTGTTCCGCACTCACGGCCTTTTGCTCAAATCAAGTGGGCCATTGCCTGGGTAATGTGTCGTATACTTATCCAAATTATCTGAATGTTATTGACACCAACTGACAAGGCTCCAGGCTACCAGTATTGACATCATCAAACCTGCCACCTGTCTCATCTTGACTCTTGACTCCTGGAAGCTATGGCAAAGTGTAGCTAATTCTTCTCAGATGGCTACTGCCCCAGCTGAGTGGTACCACAACACCATTTCTCCAAAGAGGCATTTTCCAGACTTTTCCAGCGCACAAATGAACCACAGATGAGGTTGTCGAGGTATCCTGGGAGAATGTCTTCACCCATCCCCTCTCAACTGGCTCAATGAGCCTCTTGCTTCACCTAAACTCATTTTCCAAATCCATTACAGGGGGAAGGCTCATTCTGAAATTTAAGTCTGATATTGTTGAAGTATCCCATGTCTTCCTAATTCCCATGGAACGTCCAGATTTCTTAGAGCTCCAACAAAGCTTAGGCTCTTTCCTGCCTCTCCAGCATCATCTTCTCCAGCCCCCATTCACCTCCAGCCAGGCTGAAAATCACGGGCCTCCTGCACATGCACTTCCTCATTGTACATGCTGTTCCCTCAGCCTGGCAAGCTCCCACGTGTCCTTCAACTTACCCACCTCTGCCTCCTCCACAAATCCTCTGTTTGCCCCGGATCTAGCTGGGAGTCCCCGCCACAAGCACCCTGAGCATCCTGTCTATAACTTCCTTGCCACTTCTGTCGCATATATTGTGTTGTGTTTGGAGGTGTCTCTCTCATCTGCTGAACATGGTATCTCATTCCTCCTTGAGTCTCCACCTTTAAGAAAAGAGTCTACTCATAGTAGAGGCCCAATAACTATTTGTGGCTTGCATAGAAGAACCAGTGGCATGTTTGATTATATGTCATCCCCACTTTAGCCCCTGAAACAAGTGTAGACATACAATTCCTAGCAGGCTGGTTCAGCAGGCCTGGGTTTGGATCCCTGATCCACCTTTTATCAGCTGTGACCTTGGGTAATTCAATCTTTTGAGTATCAACTTTCCCATCTCTGAAAGTGGTAGTATGCACCACTTCTTATGTCTGTGGTGAGGATCAAATGAGAAATTCTAGTGTATATTCGATGAGGGTTAATCAATATTTTTTACATTCTCCACAATCAACCATATGGTTACCATGTCCAGAGAGCTAGGGATTCCTGTCTGTGGATTCCCTAATGTATCCCAAATGCCTATCACAGTGCCTGGTACATAGCAGGGGCCCAATAAACATTTGCTGATGAAATGAACAACCTGGCACTGCCAGACTGAGGGAGAAGCTCCCTGTATTCCTAGAATTTTTAGTTTCAGCTGTAGAATTCTCAAGATATCATTTCCCCATTCCCAGAGACACTGATTTGGCAGAGTTTGGGTGGAGCCCAGAGACCTGCATGTGAATGGGTTTCCCACGACCACTCGGTTCTCCATCATTTAGGAACCTTGACACCCGATGATTCAAGTCTCATTACCTCCTCCTCGTCTCAGCTCACCACTATCCCTTTCCAATTGCAGTCATCTAAAAGCCCAATCTTAGTATCAGTAATGAGCATTGTGCTGGGGCTAATATTATTTTCGCGAGGCACAGAAACCCAGCAAAGGCTTTTAAGTGAACACTTGGTAATAGAACAATCAAGTTAAAAGATCAGTGTGACACAGAGCATGAAATAGGAAAGTATCGTGGCCAATTGATTTGGACCACACTTATGGGTTTGTGAAATGAATTTCATTTTCTGGACGAAATGGAAGCCCTGCTTATAAATCACTGCCGGTCTTGGAGATTAATAAAGGAAACAGGCTTGATTAAGAATTCAGAGCATTGGTCCCATTGCAGATTTATAGACCCAGAGGTCTTGCCACAGAGATTTCAAGAGGCCCCACCTGTTAATTGTCATTTAGGAAGATTAACCCCAGGGCTTCTGGCTAAGAACTGAGGACAGGGCCTGAGCTCTGCCTGGGACGGAAGGTAGATTCTAGAAAATGCATTTCTCCATGCTTTTCCAACCCTCCCAGAAAGTTGACAACTCATGTGCCCTTTGATATAACATTGTGTAGAATTTTTCCTAGATTCTGGACAGATGGGAATTATTATTTAAAACCCCTTCTGCATCTATCTCTACCAAAACTTGGCAGAACAGAGTTGACTCAAGATTGAAAATTAAAAACAAGACAAATGCAACAGTGCAGGGGTAGTAAAGGTGTTTCATGAAATCAACTAAATGTAAATGATCTCCATCCGTTCTCTGATGCTTGCATAACCCTGCGCGTGGAGACGTTTGCATTTAATGCTGAGACGTTTGGCATTTGAGAATATTTTTGAAATTCCTCATCTGTCAAAAGCTCATGTTGGCCAGGTGCAGTGGCTCACACCTCTAATCCCAGCACTTTGGGAGACCAAGGCAGGTGGATCACTTGAGGCCAAGAGTTCGAGACCAGCCTGGCCAATATGAAGAAACCCTGTCTCTACTAAAAATACAAAATAATCAGCTGGGCATGGTGGCACTCATCTGTAGTCCCAGCTACTTGAGAGGCTGAGGCACAAGAATCGCTTGAACCCAGGAGGTGGAGGTTGCAGTGAGCCGAGATTGCGCCACTGCTCTCTAGCCTGGGCGACAGAGTGAGACTCTGTCAAAAAAAAAAAAAAAAAAAAAAAAAAGCTGATGTTAAAGACCAAAACGAGAGAGCAGAGCTTGTGAAGCCATTAGCAGAAGGGACGGGACCACTTTAACAAGTTTGTTGGGACAGAGCCAACTCATGTATTTTGGTGAAATGTCACGGTTTGGGACCCAGTATTGGCAGAAGTGTGCTCTGCAAACCAGAAGTTATGTTATTTTACCATTTCACTCTGTAATATTATTGGCCCTGATGGTTTAAAGTCCAGCACAAGTTAGAAGTCAGAATGGTGTTAGTAAAGTCCAGAAGGGAGCGTGAGGTGGGGTTCTGAGGTGTCGCCAGTGTTCAGCAACTTGATATGGATACATTCAGTTCGTGAAATTTTATCAAGCTTTACAATGAACATTTTCACTTTTCTGATCACCTATATTTCAATTAAAAAGTTAAAATTGCAGCAAGAAAACGAATGGGTATATCTGGTTATTCTGCAACATACTAGCATTGCTTGAAACTGAAAACACCAATTAGGAAGCCTTGTATAGCAATTCCTTCTCTCCCTCCCTCCCTCCCTCCCTCCCTTCCTTCCTTCCTTCCTCCCTTCCTTCCTTCCTTCCTTCTTTCCTTCCTTCAACAAATCCTTTATGCCTACACTGTTTATTCTATATGATTCTGTTTCACTTTCTTCAGAGCACTTGTCATTATCTAAACTTATCTTGTAATTTGTTTTGTTTACTGGTGTTACATCTGTCTCCCCTCCCCATAGCATGCAACTTCATGAGGGAAGGTACCTTGTGTTTCTCATTCACCGCTGCATCCCCAGGGCCTAGCAAGCGCCTGGCACAGAGCAAACACTCAGTGAACATTTGCTGGTTTCACAAACCAAAGAAATCAAGGCAGCATGCTAAGCCTTGGACTTTTTTCCAACGCGTACCTCGATTGTAGTGCTTGGTTGCATGGTCATTTTAAACCTGCAAATATTACCGAACCTCTGGAATTGTGGCAAAGAACAAAACGGAAAGTCCTGTGCACTCTCCCAGAGCTCAGTAGTTTAAAAAGCAATTAAGGTAACAGGTGATAAGACTTGTAAAAGGGAAAACATAAAGTGCTGCTGGAGAAGGAAGAATGCACTTAGAAGTGAGACAGAGGCTGGGTGTGGTAGCTCATGCCTATAATCTCAACAGTTTGGGAGGCAGAGATGGGAAGATTGCTTGAGGCCAGAAGCTGGCTACCAGCCTGGTCCACATAGCAAGACCCCATCTCTATAAAAAAAAATTATTTTTAATTTGTTTTAAAAATAAGTGAGACAGAAAGGAGCACATGCTCAGTAAAGAGCTGGGTCACCTTGATGGCAGGAGCTAGAATAGAAACCACAGACCAGCTTCTGAGCACCCTAAAGCCCCTCTCATCAGGAAGCTTTCCTGGGTTCCCTGTATATTCACAAGACCACGTACCTCCACAAAGCCTAGGTCAGAATCTCTTCAAAGGTTATGGACTGAACAGTGTCCCCTCTAAATTCATATGTTGAAGCCCTAAACCCCCAGTGTGACTGTTTAGAGATAGAGCCTTTAAGGGACTGCTGTCCTTATTAGAAAAGGAAGACACTTGGCCAGGCGTGGTGGCTCACACCTGTAATCCCAGCACTTTGGGAGGTCAAGGCAGGTGGATCACTTGAGCTCAAGAGTTCAAGACCAGCCTGGGCAACAGGGCCAAACCCCATCTCTACAAATATATATCTATACACACAGGCACACACACAATTATCCCAGTGTGGTGGTGCGTACCTGTAGTGCCAGCTACTTGGGGGGTTGAGGCAGGAAGATCTCTTGAACCCATGAGGTCGAGGCTGAAGTGGGTCAAGACTAGAGCACTGCACTCCAGTGTGAAGGAAAACATAAGACCCTGTCTCAAAAAAAGAAAGAGAAGGCGGGGTGGGAGAGGAGGAGGGGAAGAAAGAAGGAAGAGGAGGAGGAGGAAGAGGAAGATGAGGAGGAGGGGGATGAGGAGGGAGAGGAAGGGGAGATGAGGGAGGAGGGGGGAGGAAGAGAGAGTGGGAGGAGGAGGGGGGAGGAGGAGGAGGAGGAGGAGATGACACTGGAGATCCACCTCTCTCTACGCACAAAGGAAAGGCTATGTGAGGACACAGCAGCAAGAAGATGCTGTGTGAAAGCTGAGAAATGAGGCCTCACCAGGAAGTAACCCTGCTGGCACCTTCATCTTGGACTTCTGTCCTCCAGAACTGTGAGAAAATAAATTTCTGTTGCTTTGTGGTATTTTGGTATGGCAGCTCTAGCAGACTCATACACCCAGTGTATCTGATTTTGTGGCTTTTAATTACATGTATTAGATGGCACTCTGCTAATGCTGTGGTACCACAAAGGTCTTCATGAGAACAGCTTTTATTCACTCAGTAAGAATAATTCACCATCAGTATATTAGTAGATAGCCTAAAAATTCTGCCAGAAATGAGAAATCAAAAGGCATTATTGGAAGTGGTTTAAATATTGCCCCTGTTACGTTGCTTACCATATCTTTATTCTGGGTCATCCATTCATCCAACAAACATTTCTTGAATGTCAACCATGTACCCAGAAAAGCGCATTGACCAAGTTCTTCTCTCATGGGGCTGTGCCTGGCCAACAGGAAGACCAAGAGAAAGCAATTCAGGCAGAGGACACAAGTGCAAACTCCTGAGACAGAAATGAGATCATATAAAAGCCCCTTTGGCCAAAAGTTAGAATTATCACTGAGTTTCATGGGTGGAGCATACGCTCAATAACTATTTGTTGCTTGAACAGAACGTTTAATCATATTCCATGCTCGCCTTATCCTCTGGACCTGATACCGGTATACCAGAAGTCCTAGAGCCCTGTAGTGGGCTGGATCCACAGACACGGGTTTGGATTATTGTCCTATCTCTTGTCAGTATCAAGGGCTATTGAGGGTCTAGTATACTTGGAAAAGGAAGCCAACATTTATGCCGTTGGATACTACGTATTCAAACCTTGTTGTGTTATCTAATCTTGTTATCCAAAGTGTGGTCTTCAGACCAGCAGCATCAGCATCAGCATCACCTGGAATCTTACTAAAAATGCAAAATCCAGGCCAGGTGTGGTGGCTTATGCCAGTAATCCCAGTATTTTGAGAGGCCGAGGTGGGAGGATCACTTGAGCTCAGAAGTTCAAGACCAGCCTAGGCAATATAATGAGCCCCCCCATCTCTCCAAAACATTTAAAAATTAGCCAGGCACAATGACTCCCGCCTGTAGTCCCAGCTACTTGGGAAGCTGAGGTGGCAAGATCACTTGAACCTGGGAGACAGAGGCTGCAGTGAGCTGTGATTGCACCACTGAACTCCAGCCTGGATGGCAGAGTGAGACCCTGTCTTTAAACAGAGAGAGAAAGAGAGAAAGAGAGAAAAAATAAATGTAGAATTCCCAGCCCTACTCAGACCTACAGAATTTTTTTTTGGAGAGGGAGTCTTGTTCTGTTGCCAGGTTGGAGTGCAGTGGCACGATCTTGGCTAACTGCAACCTCCGCCTCCCAGGTTCAAGCGATTCTCCTATCTCAGCCTCCAGAGTAGCTGGGACTACAGGTGTACACCACCATGCTCAGCTAATTTTTGTATTTTTAGTAGAGACAGGGTTTCACCATGTTGGCCAGGATGGTTTTGATCTCTTGACCTCGTGATCCACCTGCCTTGGCCTCCCAAAATGCTGGGATTACAGGAGTGAGCCACCGCGCCCAGCCCAGAACCTGAATTTTAGCGGATTCATGCAAACATGATAGGTTGAGGCTTGTTGCTCTAGAAAACACTTTATATTCATTATTTTATCTCATCCTTGGAAGAAAGACATTAAACGTGGACTCATGTCAAAAATATGACAACGTCATCCTCTCCCTCATCTTCGACTCATACCAACCTTTATTAATAGGCTGCGAGAAATACAATGACCATGTGGGATGCAGAGACAAGATTCAGAAGATTTGGATCTGAAAAGAGCTGCTAATGCAGGAGGGCCAGGACGGAAGGAAACTGAGAAGTGTTTGGTCTCCATTTCTTGTTAGGCTTGTCCCAGAAATCAGAGTCAAACAGGGAAAGATTCCCCTGAGATAAACAAAGACCAACCAGCCCTCACTGAGTCATGGCTTGTGTGTTCTAAAGGGAGCAAGGGAGAGTGCTTTGGAATAAGCTCTTGTAATGTTTCAGAGAGCGGACGATTACCAGCATTGGTTACACACTGCTTCGGGGTCTCCAGGCCTTCCAGGTTAGGGGTCTGTCCTCCCTGGGGAATCAGATTGTGAATACTCGTGACTCAGTGTTATCTTTGGTGACTAGGAAGCCCCAGGATTTGATTAGACACAGCTGGTGCAGCAAAGGGTCATTTGTCCAGAAAACTAGGGCTGTCTTGCCTGCAAAGCCGTAAGCAGGAAAAGTGCAGGGTCAGTGGAAATGGTTTTAGTATCCAGGGGCCAAATTAAAAGGCACAAAGCAGAGCATAATCTGTAATTCAGGAGTCCAAAAAGAGCAGGACAACTACACCAGAGAGAAAAGCACACACATGCAGGATGGGTTCCATTGCCTGAACGTCTTCGGGAAAATGATTATGATTATTTTGCACAGGAAGGAAAAATGTTTCCAAGAATCAACGAAGGACACTGTTCAGAAATGCCCATAAGCTGGCATAAGAGAAAGCACAGGAAGGGCCCAAGGATCTGTTTTACAGATCGTTTAAAGGTGCTGACAGCACAGTCAATTACTCGGGCAATTTTCTAACTTTAGAGCATCATCCTAAAGGCAGACTTTTCCATCCCCACCCCTCAAATTCCTCCTCTCAGAATAGTCAATTTTGCTGACCCTTCAGCAGCAGATTGAGAGAGTAAAGAGATGAACCATACAGTAGGGTGGCTCACAAAAGTTCAAAAGCTTCCCCCTTGACCACCTCCTCCCCCTCATTGGATTGGGATGAGGATCAATCAGGGAGGAAAATGCATACCCCACCTCCAAAGTCACAGGGGTGGAAAACCACACCCTGGGCAATATAGATTCACATACAGATTCCACTGAGAGTCACCTAGACCAGGAGTCAGCAACTTTTTTTTGTAAAGGGCCAGACAGTAAATATTTTAGATGTTGCAAATCATCAGGTCTTTCCATTGCAACTCTTCAACTCTGTCATTGTAGGGTAATAGCAGCCATAGATGATATATAAGTGAATGTATATAAAGAGTTTCAATAAAACTTTATTGACAAGAACAAGCAGTGGGCCAGATTTGGCCCACAGGCCAGAGTTTGCCAATCGCTGATCTAGAAAAATGTAGCCCTGTCTTCTCTTCGTGCAGATGGATAAAGCAAGACTCAGGTGAGAAACGACTTGCCGAAGGTCACACACCTCGATAAAGACAGAGCTCTAGGGGAAAGCCTAAAATGTTGACTCCGTCTTCTAAAGCTCTCTCTACCATACCACGTGGCCCCTCTGTTTCTTCTTTCCCGCCTTCTTCCCCTTTATTACTTAACGCTGGGGGTACCATACGCAAGCAAACAGTGCCTGTATGCACACAGCTTTCCACCTACTGCTACACTAAGAAACCATTTTTTAAATAAGCTTAAAGACTCAGCATTAAGTTCGTGTTGGTTTATAAATGTTAATATTCTAAAACCACTGCAATTAAATTATTAGAATAGTGCTGTCATGAGGCACGCACTACCCTTAATATGTTTTCTTTTTGTAAATATGTAATTATTTGTGGATTAATTATTCAAATAATTGTGTTCGTTAAAAGGAAATGTTTTTCATGTAAATAAGGTGTGGAAAAAGAAATTGCTCACTATCCCATTATTCAAAGATACCCACATTAGCAATCTGGTGTGATTTCTTCCATCTTTTCACATAGCTTTACATAGGCATGGATAGATATAGGAGTATATATGTGTGTATGTGAACATACACATGAGCGTGGTGTGTATTGGGGGCACAATAAAAATGGGATCCTTCTCTATGTACCACTTTGCACAGGCATAAACATTGCTTCTGTGGTGAAATGCCTATTCATTCCTGTCAAACAACCTACAATAAACTTTTGGAACACAGCCTGCTCTTGTCATTTGCGTAAATTTCTTTTTTTTTTTTTTTTTTTTTTTGAAGACGGAGTCTCACTCTGTTGCCCAGGCTGGAGTACAGTGGTGCGATCTCGGCTCACTGCACCCTCCGCCTCCTGGGTTCAAGTGATTCTCCTGCCTCAGCCTCCTGAGTAGCTGGGACTACAACCATGTGCCACCATGCCCAGCTAATTTTTTGTATTTTTAGCAGAGGCGGGGTTTCACTGTGTTGGTCAGGATGGTCTCGAACTCCTGACCTCATAATCCACCTGCCTCGGCCTCCCAAAGCTCTGGGATTACAGGCGTGAGCCACCGTGCCCGGCCTTTGCCTAAATTTCTTAAGAGCCTTTGGGGCCTAAGAAGAAATAGTGGTGGTGGTGGTTGGGATGAGGCAGGCATGACTTTGTTGATCCAGATGTAAACATACCACCATTAGCAGAGAGGAATCCTTGCAAAGATCTAGACCTGTGAGCAACCAATGATAAATAATCCATTGAAGGGAAATATTTTGGCATGGGCCTCCAGGGAGTGGACTGGGATCTTTTTTTAACATTCTCCATCTCAAATTTATGAATCTGACAGGCAAGTAAAACATGAGACCCTCCTAGGTTGGGAGACTCAGGGTTGTGGCAACTGAAACCCCCTGAGCTCAGTGGTTTCTTCCTCTTTGAATGGTGCCTCACGTTGTATGAACCGTGTGTGTCTTGATCCAGTTCAAACAGGACCATTTTCTGAGGCTGGCAAAGGGAAGTTCTGTGATCCGTATTGATTAATTCCATCCACCCGTTTTGAAGCCCTGAGTATACACGTGTACTCCTGAGGATTTTCTCAGTTGCAGGCAACAGATGCCAACTCAGGATTCCATAAGCAAAGCAGGACATTCTCGTAAGATGAATGAATAGGCTCACGAACCCTGAAGAAAGGACTCAGCAAAGACAGGAAGCAAGGCATTGTGTCAAGCGACAAGGAACCTATAGTGACATTCTTCTAGGCATGATCGTCTGGGTGAAATCAGCTCCAACCCATTTTCAGTCTTTGCATCACTCTACTCAAGACTTCAGTTTCCAGGACAGTCCAGCAGATCTTCCTGGGCCTCAATTCTCACCCCTTTACTAAGGAAGGAACAGCACCTTGATCAACATCCCCAGCTGGGGAAGAAAGTGCTCCCAAAACAAAACTAGAGTAATGTTCCTAGGAAAAGGAGAAACACATGCCAAGCAGGCAGAAATCACATATGTCTGCCACTGTAGGTAATATGCTAGGATAATAAGCTTAAATAGACTGAAGCTCACACTACACAAATACATGGTTGGTTTTCCTTCCATAGCCTAGACTCCCCTTCTTCCTTAGAATCATGATGCCTGCGGATGTGGCGGAGATGGCAGTGGTGCAGGGGAGCTGCATTTCTCAGCTTCTGTTACAGCTAGATGTAATCATGTAATTACGTTCTAAGTTTCAGTCAAAGCAAAAGCAGCTTTGCTTTTTCTTCTGACTGGAATAAGAATATGATGGCTGGAACCAGAGCAGCCATCTTGAGCCACAAGGTAACTCTGGATGTGGAGGCCATCCATGGCAAAGCAGCAAGCTTGATCCTGACTGCTTACTTCTGAACTTTTAAAAGGGAGAGAAATAAATATCTGGCTTATTTATGAAAAGACAATGTGGAGCTTTGTTACAATCTAATCCTAAATAATACAGGGTCCATCTACAGCAACTGCTGTTAAAGAGAAAGGGCAATGGGCGATCCGGGAAGCCAAAATCCTGAGCTGTATGGAGATGGAGAATCAGGGAAGGCTTCATGGAGTAGGCACTTGTGGAATGGAAAAGGGACAGGAGTGAGAAATGGGTCCATTAGTCCAGTCAGTGAGGATGACTGGGGAAAGACAAAGAGTAGAAGGGTTTCATTGAACGTACGAGACTGAAACATCTTTCATACAGAGGACACTCATCAAGATAACATCAAAAAGGAGGCTGGGTTGGGTCTGATTCTAGATAGTTTTGAACTCTGGGAAAAAGAGTTGAAACTTTGTCCTCCTGGCCAGAGTTCAACAAATTTTGTCTGTAAAAGTTCAAATAGTAAATATTTTAGGTTTTGTGGGCCTCATACGGTCTCTGTCACAATGACTTCACTGTTGTCATCACAGTTAATACGCAATATGTAAATGAATAATAGTCATCACTGCAATCCAGCAAAACTTTATTTATAAAAACAAGCATCCAGACTATAGACCTTGTCTTGCTGACCCCTGCTATAGGCTTAGAGTCCCCAAAGTATGTCCCTTTGACCACTTGTCCCTAGAAATGGTTCAACAGAAACATGGTTCCATTAGCAAATGAGGTTGGGAAATGCTGCATTCTTTATCCATCTCCTAGAGGGTCACAGTGCATCTTCGTATGGTAAAGGCTCTGATAAGTCCTGCAGCAAGGAAACCTACTAGACCTTGTTTAATCGCTGCACTTCCCTAGCTTATTTTAAAAGACCTCTTCAGTTCCAAAGAGACTTTGGCAGCCTTGTGTAAGTGATGGGACCCCACTAAACCAAAGGTTTCCAAAAGTGAGTCTGTGGAAATGTTTCCACTGGCTCTCTGTGAAATGATCAAAGTTACATCGTCAGCCTAGTCAATTTTTCAAAATGAGAAATTTATTTTATAGCTCTATTCTCAATTTTAAAATTACATCCCTTCTACTTTGATGTTGAATTTTTTATCTCTTATGAAGTGATGACTTTAAAGGAAGGTAGCCATCATTCTATTAGATTTACTTATTAGGTGAAATAAAAACCTGAAAACTCTATGCCAAGCCCAGATAATAGTTTTGCATTCATTTTTAATTGTGAAATAGAGCATATATACAGAAAAGAGCAAAAAATGTAGCTGTACAGCTGAACTATCAAAAAATGAAAACCTGTGTAACCACAATTTAGGTCAAAAAATAAAATATTGCCAGCACCCTAGAAGCCCCTCTGCTAGCCCTTCTCCTCATCATCCCCTCACTCCTCCCCAAAGGAAAACACCACCCTGATTTCCAACACAAAGTTCTGCCTTTAGTTTTCCATTTCAAATAGATTATAAGTGATATATTCTTTCATACATGGGTCTTTTTGTCCAACATTTTTCTTTTCTTTTTTCTTTCTTTCTCTTCCTCTCTCTCTCTTGCTTTTCTTTCTCTCTCTCTCTCTTTCTTTCTTTTTTTGAATGAGACAGGATCTCACTCCATTGCCCAGGCTGGCGTGCAGTGATGTGATCTTGGCTCCTTGCACCCTCTGCCTCCCAGGCTCAGGTGATCCTGCCACCTCAGACTCCTAAGTAGCTGGGCCCACAGATGCATGCCACCACATGTGGCTAATTTTTGTATTTTTTGTAGAGACAGGGTTTTTCCATGTTGCCCAGGCTGGTCTCAAACTCCTGGGCCCAAGCAATCTGCCCGCCTCAGCCTCCCAAAGTGCTGGAATTACAGGCATGAGCCACTGTACCTGGCCCCAATATATTTCTGACATTCCTCCTTGTTGTTGTATTTCACACAGATTAGTTCATTTTTGATGATGCACAGTATTGCACTGCATGAAGGGCATTCTGGTTGCTGCCGGTTTGGAGCTACTACAAACAGTGCCACTGAGAACATTTTGTCACTTGTGCACACATTTCTGTTGGATATATACATGCACATACACACCTAGGTGTGGATTTGCTGGATCATCTACATGAATATCTATTTTGATTAGATTAATTGTATGTTCAAGGACTGTCCCAATCAATGCCTGGGGAATCCGTGAACACTTACCGCTTTCATTCCTGAAAGTGAGCTGGTTTAGATAATAAATTATAAAGCCGCCCTGTCTTTAGTGGAGAACAGCAGACTGCTTTCCAAAGAGGTTGTGCCAATTACACTCTCACCAACACTTATGAGAGTTTGAGCCACTCCACATCCTTGCCAACACTTAGTATGGACAGTCTTTTAATCCTAGAAATTCTGATGCATGTCCTTAGTCTGATATCGTTTGTCTTTTCCATCTGAGCCATTCTGGTGGGCTTATTGTGAGTAGCATCTTATTGTGGCTTTAATGGGCATTTCTCTGACTCCTGATAGGACTGAGTACCTTTTCATCTATTTATTGACCTTTCAGATGTTCTCCTTTGGAAAATCCCTGTTCAAGTCTCTTGCATTTTTCTACTGAGTTGTTCTCTCATTTTCTGATGTGGGGAGATCTTAAAATATTATTTACAGAACCCCGTACCAGTCATAGTCAGTGCAGATATTTTTCCAGCTCTGTGAATTGGCTTTTCATTTTCTTAGTGTACTTTTAAAACTTCTCGCTGGTCTATGAAATCCAACTGTCTGGGGCTTTTTACTGATCTAAAAACAAGGAAGGGATGGTGCCCTAGTCCTCTGTGATTCCCTAGACCAGAGCTGTCTAACAGAACTTTCAATGAATGATGTGGCTAGTGAGCACATAGGCACATCTCAGTGAGATGAAACAACTGAGTCTTTAATTTTATTTAATTTTAATTTAAAGGAGCCACATGTGGCCAGTGGCTACCGTATTGGACAGCACAGTTTCAGAGCGTGGTACACTGTAAACAGTGAATGTGTCTGAGTAGGGAAATGGCTTGATGAAAATGGCCTATTTGGAAGAGTAACCAATCTGAAGAATTCAGCTGAAACTCCTGGGCACAAACACAATAGGTTCTAAACTGTTCTACATTTATTCTTTCCTACCACCCCCAAAATTCAGTTTCCACACAGCAACAGAACAATGATGTTAAAATTCAGATCCAGGCCGGGTGCGGTGGCTCAAGCCTGTAATCCCAGCACTTTGGGAGGCCGAGATGGGCGGATCACGAGGTCAGGAGATCGAGACCATCCTGGCCTACACGGTGAAACCCCGTCTCTATTTAAAAAATACAAAAAACTAGCCGGGCGAGATGGCGGGTGCCTGTAGTCCCAGCTCCTCAGGAGGCTGAGGCAGGAGAATGGCGGGAACCTGGGAGGCGGAGCTTGCAGTGAGCTGAGATCCGGCCACTGCACTTCAGCCTGGGCAACAGAGCGAGACTCCTTCTCAAAAAAAAAAAAAAAAAAAAAATTCAGATCCAATTATGTTTGCCCCTTGGTTAAAACCCTTCACTGGTTTCACGTCGTCCTTCATGTAAACACCACGTTGTGTATTAGGGACGTCAGAATCTGGTTTCACCCGTTTCATCTTCCACCCTCCCCTCTCCCTGGTTCCACCTTCCCAAATGTGTCAGGCTCCTTCCTCCCTCGGGGATTTCGCACGTGCTAGCTCTTCTTCCTGGGTTTCGTTTCTTCTTCCTCTCTCCTACTCTCCGCTCCCTCCTCACTTGACTGGCACCTGCCCCTCTGTATTCATTTGCTAGGGCTGCCATGACAAGGTACCACGATGGGAGTGGATAAAACACAGTTCTGGAATATGAAAGTCCAAGATCAAGATAGCAAGCTCCTTTCGAAGGTGATTTGCTGGCAGTTTTTGGCACTCTTTGGCTTGTGGAAATACCAGCCTGATCTCTGCCTCCTGTTCTCATGTCCTTCTCCCTGTGTGTGTGTCTGTCTCTAAATTTCCCCTTTTTATAAAGATACCAGTCATATTACACCAGGGGCCCACCCTACTCTGCTGTAACCTCATCTTAACTAATTACATCTGCAACAACACTATTTCCAAATAAGGTCACATTCTGAGGTCTAGGGGTTAGGACTTTGACATATGAATGTTGGGGAGAAGAGGATGGAATTGAACCCATAACAACACTCTTCCAGTCTGAGATAAAATGCCACTTACACAGACAGTTTTCCCCTACTTCCCAGACCAAGTGCCACCCCTCCCTCCCCCATCATTACACCTGTGCGTTGCCTTTATGGCACTTCTCAGAGCTCAAATCAACTACTTGTTTTATGTTTGTCTTCCACCACCAGATTAAGTTTCATGGGGGTAGGGACTCTATTACCTCCTCCAGGAAGTATCTGGAGGAAGTATCTCCAGGTACTGGCACAGTGAGGGGCACAGAGCAGGACTTCTAACCATTTTCCTCCAACGGACCGACCAGTCACAAACGAGCCACAGAGTGCCGTGCGATGTTTACCAGCTCAGATTCCAGAGGCAGACAAACTAGGTTCAAATCCCAGCTCTGCAATGTCTTAGCTGAACAATCTCAGTCACGTCACTCACTTTGTCCATGACTCAGTTTTCTCCTCGGAAAAACACCTCCTCCATCGGGTGTCAAGTAAGCGAATACACATGAAAAGTATAGATAGCAGTACCTGGTGCAGAACAAAAACCCAATGAGGTTAGCACTTCAGACAGGGAGTGCCTAAATCAGCATCTTCCGTATCATCGCTCCCTTTCTAGACAATTCTCTCATTTCACAAAGTCACCGTCGTCAGTCTCCTTCCATCCCTGCTTTTTGTATTCTGGTGGGTTTGGCCATGCTTCTCATTGGAATACAATTTCATGTGGTTTGGGACGAGGTGATGTTCCTTGAAACTTCCACCCTGTGGTTCTCTCGAGATTTCTTGGAGATAGAAAAGTAGATTTGGCTCCGTTCAGAATCTGTTTGAACATTCGTTGCACATACTTCAAAACCGAGACCCTTGGACTTCTCACCCATTTACTCTTGGCAAAAGGCAGCTTCCTGCTTCTGAGAAGTTAAGCTTTCAAGCTTAGGGGAAAAGGCTTTTTGGACAACAAACAGCCCTGTAAAAACAATATTTTGATGAGTTAAGTGTAAATGAATCAGAAACACATGGATTAAGCTTCTCTTGATGTACACATGGGTTTAATAATTATTGGGGGTGGGAGAGAAGGGAAATGGGGCTGGAAAAGCTGTGTCTTGGGTTTTATCAAATCTAAAATGTTTGAGAAGTAATTCAAGACATTCCACACACCCCCAAGTGTAGCCAAATTTTCCGATTCCACTTCCAAGGAGCCACACAGGATCTTTCTAGTAACAACTGAGTGCTCCACAGTGCCAGGTTTTCATGGCTTCTGATTGGCTGGGCACAGAGCTATGATTTATGAGACCATTCAAAGATTTATATATTGCCATTATAACAAATTCCTTCCAAACGGAACGGTACCCAAATGCAGCTTTAAAAATATCTTTCCTGTTAGAAGCCTCCTTTCTATTCACAAAACTCTCCTTCTTTTCCTTTTCCCCAGCCCCTCCTTAAACCACAGATCCCCCCACGAGGTCTCAGACCAATGAAGACTGAGGGAATTAATTTTACCATGACTGAAACGTGTTTCACTTTGGATTGAGTTTTAAATGACTTGGGTCTCTATAAACTGAGGGTCACAAGAAGGTTATAGCTAAAGGGCTTATAAGTTAGGTGAAGGGTGGAAGGGGTAGAATTTTATAAATGCTTATTGCTTTCATAAAAAGAAAAGCTAAGTTGTGTTCGTGCCGAACACAGTCAAACACTTAATATATCAGGGCACACTGTTTCCTAGAGGAAATGTTCCATACTGATTTGGTGGGCTTCCGTCTTCCTCCATTTCAATGACATCATCAGTGTTGGGCATCTGGTTAGGATAAGTAACTTCTTCCACATGTCACCATCCGTATGTCCTTCCCTAAAACAAATTTTGAGTCACTCCAAGCTCTGAGGTATTCTAAATCATTTGGCTTAACAGGCAGCAGAAAAGTGAGGTGAGAGGTAGTGGGAAGAACTTCCTGATTTTCTGCTTCATTGTCCCATAGGTCTTGCTTCAAATGGCATACTCACAAGTCCCACCCAGCATGGAGTACAAAGGTTATCAGAAGAAGGAATAACAAGAGTTAAGCCCCCATGAGTTTCATGGCAGGCACATGATTGCAAAATTGGAATCAGAGAGTTGACTGTTTTAGCAAACACACAAGTGGTGGCAATCCAACATATGAAAGCCATTGCCCAAATGACCCAAGCCATCTGTATTAGTCAGCTATGCTACAATAATGCTGCATAACAAACAATCCCAAAACTCATTATAAGGACATTCATTTATTATCATGTTCACAGATCTATAAATTGACTATAACCAGCTGAGCTAGGATGAACTTAACGCTCTCGATTCTGACTCTGGGCTCCAGGCTATAAACTGGGTTTAGATCTGTTTCAAGTGTCTCTCACCCTCCCTGTACTAGCAGTCACCTAGACCATGTAGCGTGCTCTACATGTCACATTCTAGACCCCAGGTCTACAATTCCTTCTCAGATACAAACGTTGCTACTACACTACATTGCTTCTTGCTGTCTATAATATATTACTTAAGTACTAAAATGTCTAATGAGTACATATATTCTCACGTCTAGCTCTTACCATGATGTCATCAGCTCAAGGCTGCATGACTTTTATAAAAACAGCAGCAGCTACTTGGACCTGTTCTTCACGTGGTGCATCACCAGAGTACAAGAGGGTCAAGGTCAACTGCACAAGCATGTTCCAAGTCTCTGCTCATGTTGAAGTCTCTGTTTACATCACATCTAGTAGCACTCCATTGGGCAAAACAAGTCCCATGGCAAGTATTAGAGTCAAGGGGCAGGAAAGTACCCCCACCCAATCATGAGGCCGTGGCAGGGTTGTGGATGTGCAATATGTCTTCAAAGAACTCAAGAATTGGGACCGATTATTCAATCAAATCACCCCAAGTGTTTCTTGACCCTTCCTCTCCATCCATACTATATATCAAACCACCAATCCTACTAATTCTACCTGCTTATCATATCTAATTCATCCATGTCTCCATCCCCTTACACTACCTTTCCTAAGCCCCCAGCGTCTCTCATCTGGACCACTCCCATAGCACCCTCCCTGGTGGGGCCACTTCAAGCCATTTTTCACACTGTGACCAATGTGGCCTTCCTAAAAGGCATATCTGAGAGTGCCTCTGCTCTACCTTTTGATGGGCTTCCCTTCATACTCAGGATAAAGTCCAGAAGCCTTACCTTGATCCACAAGGTCTTATGTGAACCAGTCTGTCTACCTTTTTGTTCCTATTTCTTGCCTGTTCTCCCTCATTGTCTGCCTCAGTTACACTGTCTTCCCCTCCAAGCCTCCAAAACATATGTTCTCATCTGTCCTAATGACCTTCTCTCTTGATGGTACAGAAGGCTCTTCCTACCCTCTCCTTCCTGGGATAACTTCTTCCTACTTTTCATGTCTCTGCTGAAGAAATGTGTTTACAAGGAAGCCTCCCTTGATGCCATAAATCAAGATAGACCCTGAATGGTTTTTACATGTCTGGAAATGTCCATGTAGGAGTCTATTTCTGCTCTCCTTGGACCTAAGAGGGACTTTGTGACTGTCCCCATGAGTAGAATACAGCAAAAGTGACATTGCATGCCCTCTGAGGCTGGGTTAGGAAACCATGTCACTTCTGCTGGTTTCTCTTGGAACTCACCCTTGAAACCCAGTCTGCATGCTGTGAGGAAGCCCAGGACACATGGAGAGGACCACATGGAGGTAAACTGAGGCCTCCCAGCCAACGGCCCCAGCTGAGCTCCCAGCTAACAGCAAGCACTATCTTGCCAGTCATATGAATAGGCCACTTTGGAAATAGATCCCCCAGCCCTTAGTCAACACAACCAATGTCACATGGGGAAGAGACAAGCCTTCCCCACTGAGACCAGCCCAAGCTTCCGATTTGTGAGCAACATTGCTGCCATTGTTGTTTTAAGATTGCTGTCGTCTTAAGTCACAAAGTCTGGGAGCAGTCTGTGACTCAGCCTTAGCTAACAAGAACTGTGCCCCACTTTATGGCTTTTAAGTCACTGTGATATCCTGTCACTCTAACCCAAAGCTATAAAGACACAGACCATGTGTGTCCTACTTACTGCCATAGCAACCTGTCCCTGTTACACGACAGGTGCTCAGTACATATTTTTTGACCAATGACAGGGATCTGGGTTTGGTAGGAAAAGCCAACTTTCTCTGGGAATGCAGGCTCCTAAGCAAACACCCCCCGCCTTCCCTCGCCACTCTGTTCCTCATCGCAGTCACAAATGACACCTCCAAACCTACTTGTATTTTAAGTAAAGCATCTATAAGAGTTCCAGCACAGGAAACAGTACGTTCAGATTAGAATAATTTGAAAATAGTGTTGTTTTATGTGGCTGCTGTAACAAATGACCACAAACCAAGTGTCTTAAAAACCACAGAAATTTAAACTCTCAGCCCTGGAGACCAGAAGTCTGAAATCAAGATGTCAACAGGGTCACACTGTCTCTGACAGCTCTAAGGGAAGGTCCTTCCTTGCCTCTCCAGCTTCCAATGGTTCCAGGCATTCCTTGACTGTGACTGCATCGCTCCAATCTCTGCCTCTATCTTCAGATGGCCTTTTCTCCTTTTCCTTATTTGTCTCTCCTTTATTTGTCTCTTGTAAGGACACTTGTCATAGGATTTAGGGCCCACCCAGGTATTCCAGGATGCTCTTATCTCCAGATCCTTCACTACATCTGCAAGGACCCTCTTTCTACATTCATGGTTTCAGGGAGTAAGATGTAGATATGTATGTCTTTTGGTTTTATTGGTTTTTGTTTTCTTGTTTTTTTTGTCTTTTGTTTTGTTGAGACAGAGTCTCGCACTGTCACCCAGGCTGGAGTGCAGCGGCACAATCTTGGCTCACTGCAACCTCCACCTCCTGGGTTCAAGCAATTCTCCTGCCTCAGCCTCCTGAGTAGCTAGATTTACAGGCTCCCGCCACCACACCTGGCTAACTTTTTCGTATTTTTAGTAGAGATGGGGTTTCATCCTGTTGGCCAGACTGGTCTCGAACTCCTGACCTCATGATCTGCCTGCCTCAGCCTCCCAAAGTGCTGGGATTACAGGTGTGAGCCACTGCGCCCGGCCTGACATGTCTTTTTGAGACTATCATTCAACCCACTACCTAGGGCTAATTCAGGGGCTACTTTTACATGCATGGGAAAGGTTGAGGGAGCCATAGTGAGGTACCCAGTCACAGTAGAACTCTTACCATTTCTAGAGCTGAAAGGAGGAGAATTGGGGGTGGTACCAGAACCAAAGAAAGAGAGGTATGTAGCAACTCTCCAGGAGACAGTGTCCCGCCAAGAAGAGGGCTTTCTGGAGAAAAGTAGTGACTTTGAGTCCAAGGACTCAAGCAGACCAAGGTAACCCAAGGAGAGAGTCAAGGGAGCAATCTCTCTTCCTCCTATCTTCCCTCCACTAGGATGCCTTTGGTCAAGCCCGACCTGGAAACCAGAGGGCAAGGGAGTCCACAGTGCCGTCTGCATGAGGCAGCTTCCTAGGCAGATAGTAAAGGAAGATGGAGAGTGGAGCTGGAGGGGAAAGCAGGAAAGATCTGGAACAAACGATGTGCTCTGAAAAGAAAGGACAAGAGGATCCCACATGGGCTTACAGGTATAATACAGAAGCTTCCAACCAGAATGGAATGGACTCCCTATAAGGAGTCAAGAGACCTGGACCCTTGACCCTGCTGTGCCACACAGAAGCTGGAGACCTGAAGTAAGTAACTTTTCTTCTCTCAGCCTTCCTTTCCTCTTCTGTAAAAGAGGGAAATCTGACGTGCCCTACTTGCCTCAGATGGCCTGAAGTTCAAACAAGGGAACAGGTGAGAAAACGTGTGCTCTTCACAGAGGTAGATTTTTATCTCTGCTGCTTTCCAACCCCTGGAAGAGAACCTAGCACATAGAAGATGCTAATATGTATTTGTCTAAATAATCATGACATTGGAACCCAATCGATGTCTTCTAGAATCCCATGGAGGGTGGATTCACAGCCCCTTCCACCCAATAATGGGGTGAACTGTATGGACTAAAACCTTCTTGAGGTTATAGCCTCTTATAACCTGCCTTACAAGCATGCTGCCCATTCAGAATTGGTCATTTTGTAAATTAAGTGGGGCCTCCTGGTGGTAGTGGGGCTGCCGGTGATAGTCAGAAGCATACCATCTACTGAAAAAGGACAGAAACCCAACTCAAATAGACTTAACCAAAAAGGAGGATGTATTGGTTCACAAAACAAAAAAATCCATGTCAGATCAAGCAAGTTAGAATAAGGACCCATCAGTTCAAACACGCACCCAGTTCCTCTCTCTCCCTCTCCATTCTGTCTTGGAAACTGTTAGATTTGAACAGTGTTTGTACACATTTGGACGTCTGTACAAGGCCCTCTGATGCTCTAGAAACTTCCTTTCCATTAGCAACACAGTGAATACATGGCTTCCCCGCAGCCTGAGGAGGAAAGCGGGTCTCCTCTGGTAGCTTTCTCAGAGAGGAAAAGAAGCCTGTCAAAAATCCAGACAAATGTCTTCTTGCATTTCACAGGCCTGGATTGGTTCAATACTCACCCTGAGCCAATGCTTGTGGTCTGGGCTGAGGGCATGGTGGAGGGAGATTTGCACACTGGCTTGCACTAGTTAGGTCTTGAAGCTGGGTGTTGGGGCAGTCCCACCCAAATCACATGGCTAAGAGAGATAAACCTGTCCAGAAAAATGCTAGGTAATGCTGCTAGGAAGAACAGATTGAATGCTGGTGAACACACACAGACCACTGCCTCACATTTGAGTTACAATTTTCAAAGCTCCTTTCTTACACGTTGTCTCTGTGGAACCTTACAGAAGCTCTCTAAAGGACAGAATGAAGCCTTTTTGGCTCTAATATTTTCCACCATGCTTACTAAGTGCATGCACATCTCTTTCCCAATTCTGCACTCAGAGACATTGTGTTGGTAGCTTGAAGACAGCCATGCTGGGAATAGTTACACCACGGGAACTGGCAAACAGTACACAACAGGTAAGTTTTGTTCAGAAAGCTGATTTGCTGGCCCACTGAAGAGCTTCTGGCTCTAAGATTCTCCACGAAGTTCACCAACTGGCGTCAGAGAAGGATTTGTTTACCAGCCCTAATTGTCCTGCATGCAACCCCTACAGTGGTCATTTGAGAACAAGACTAGGACATTTCACGACATTCTTTCATAGCTCCCTATTACCTTCAAATTATCTGTCCAGATTCATTCCCTTACCCATCCTTTGGGCACTGGTTGTCAGTCATTTGCTATTCACAAGGCTCCAGCTGTTTTCTCACCTCTGTGACTGTGCACATGCTGTTTCCTCTGCTTGGAACACCCTTGTTTCCATCCTCCACGTGAGGGGCCCTTCCTCCTCCACCAGACTCAATGCAAAGGCTGCAGGCATTCTCTTCCTCCAGGCAGCGCTGGCTGGTCTATCTTCTATGGTCCCACTGCCTCTCCCCCCCAGAACTGTCAAATTCTTGCGAGAACTTAATTACTCATCTACATATCTGTCACCTCCAGATGACTGCCTGACTGTTTCACTGTTGTATTCGCTATGTCTAGCACACAGCCTAGCCTCCATTAGATAGTTCAAAACCAATGCTCGGATCAACAATGAATAAAACAAAGAAGTATTTAGCACTTACTATATGCCAGATACTGTACTGAGCATTGAAATTTGTGAGAGGGGTCAAGACATGGTCCTTGACCTCAAAAAGCTCAGATTATGCACATAAATAAGCAAGATTAAGACCTATGCTAAAATAAGCAAGATAGAGACATAAATTAATCATCGTTGCATCCCTTCTACTTAGCACTTAATATGTGCTAAACAACTGTTTGTGGAAAGAACCATGGTTCAAAACCCCCTTGACTTATTCAGGCCAGCAGAGGGGCATTCTTGACTCAGCTGTCATTTGTAATACACCATCATCACCAGACACTACTAAGCATCCGTATAGTATAAACACAAAGTGAGTTACAGAGACGCAACCCCTGGTGTCTGGGAGTCTGTGTTAAACTGATGACATCAGCTCTCGGCAAGCAGGAAAGAACAAACAAGCAGAGAAAGAAGTTGTGTGCTCCATGGTGAAATGGGAATGAGTAGCGCAAGCTCATGATGGGATCACGGCACAGGGACATTGAGTGCCAGGGACTCAGGCCAGCCGTCCTTTTTGGGTGGTATAAAGAGCATGAACCACCACTTCATTTCCACTCTAAGGAGAAATGAAACGATGAAGACTTGAATAAGAGGTGTGTAAGGCTGAGAAATCATAACAGTAGTCATCACTGACATTTTCTTCAGCATTGTTTGTGCACCAGGTACCATGCTGGCCACTGTATCTCTAGCAGGTCATTGAATCCTCACAATAGTCCTGAGGTCAATATTCACTTTATACAAATTAAAAAGTGAGGCTTAGAAGAGGTAAGTCACTTGCCTAAAATTGCACAGCCAATAATAGGGAAGGCTGGGTTTCCAACTCAGATCTAATTCCTGAGCCTGATTTTTAGCCATAGCATTATACTATCTCAGAGAAGCTAGAAACAGTGCAAGACAAGTTTTAACCCTATTTTTCAAGAGGGAAAGAGTCTGGGTGAAATATGCATAAGCGTTTGGCCGGTGAGCCTCCCTACGGCCAGGATGCAGAACTGCTCCATCACCACAAAGAAATTCCCTCATGTTACTCTTTGTAAGTCACACCCTTCCTCAGTAGGCAATTTGTTTTATAGCTGACAAACCTAGTCAAGCAAACCAGGCTAGCACAGATATCTCTTTTATTTTTGGATCTACTAATTTACTTTTGTGCTTCCTCCAAGCAGCTGGCTTGTAAATTGCACATCCTCATGAGGGGGGTCGTCTTAGCATTTCCCTTCCTTTCTCCCCTTCTCAAGCCTAAAATGCCAACAAAAAGCCTTCCACCTGGGACAAGAGATAAGAAATGAGGAGGCAGCTGGGAGCATGAAATGGATCAGGGTGCAGAGGTAGGAACAACCCACGGACATGCCTAGTGGCTGGACCAGTTGTGTGTGGTGGTGAGGCAGGAAAGGGTGAACCTCAATGCCAAGTCAATTTTCTTCTTTTTTGTTGGAAAATTGCAAACCTATATTTGACGCAGACTCAGATTCACACATGAAGAGAAGCCAGAGTCGAGAGCTGCAGGCCCCAGGTTCCAAACTGGTTGAAGAAAGCTCACTGTCATTGTAAATCCATGGGAACAATCCTGGTGGTGTGTGACTGTTAAAGGCACGGGCTGTGGAACTGGTCCTGTCTGGTATTAACTCTCTGTTTCAGTATGTGGTAGGGATGTTGCAGTCAGTTTGGGTAGTGCCCCGCCCACTCCCCTACCACCAAAAAAAAAAAAAAAAAAATCCACCTGGAACCTCGGAATGTAACCTTATTGGGCCTAAGAGTCTTCGCAGAGATAATAAAGGTAAAACTCTCTAGATAAGACCATCCAGGATTAGGTTGGGCCCTATACACAGTGATAGATGTCCTCATAGGAGACAAAAAATAAGAAGACGGACACACGGAGAGGAAGCCCATGTGAAGACAGAGGCAGAGACGAGTGATGGAGTCACAAGCCGAGGAATGCCTGGAGCCACTAGAAGCTGGAAGAATTAGGAAGGATCCCCGCTATGGCCTTCAGAGGGAGCACAGCCCCTCCAACACCTCAATTTCAGACATTTCGCCTCTAGCACTGTGGAAGAATACATTTTGTTGTTTTAGGCCACCAAGTCTGGCAGGCCTAAAAACTAATAGGAGTGATACCAGGTAAGCCATTTCATTTTTACCTCTGTAAGACTATTTTCTCATCTTTAACATGCTTAAAATGGATATGTATTAGGCCACGGCCATTCTCACATTGCTATAAAGAAATCTCTGAGACTGGGTAATTCATGAAGAAAAGAGGTTTAATTGGCTCACCATTCTGCAGGCTGTATAGACAGCATGATGCTTGCATCTTCTCAGCTTCTGGGGAGGTCTCAGGAAGCTTACAGCCATGGCAGAAGGTGAAGGCGGGGAGCAGGCACCTCGCATAGCCAGAGCAGGAGCAAGAGAGAGTGGGAGGAGGTGCCACACCGTTTTAAACAACCAGATCTCTTGAGAACTCACTCAAACATCAAGGGGATGGTGTTAAACCATTCATGAGAAATCCCGCCCCACAATCCAATCATCTCCCACCAGGTCTCACCTTCAACACTGAGGATTACAACTGAACATGAGAGTTGGGTGGGGACACACATCCAAACCATATCAGGTGGAAGAATAATATCTGCCTTTCAGAGATGGCAGGAAGATTCAGGGCAGGGCTCTGTAAACAGTCGCTGCTATCATTACAAATGTTATGAGCCCATCAATTACAGAAGGATGTCCACAAACAGACTCTCCCCATGCCCTGATAACAAATGTCAAGGGTGAGGAGAGAGAACATGGGGTGCAATGTGTCAGTCCTGTGGACTGTAGCCCAGGACATCAGAGGTAGTAGCTAGGAAGGGTAAAAATGGTGAAACGTTGAGAGAGAGCAAAAGACGAGTTCCTTCCAATGCTTCTGAGAGGGCCTGAGACCCAGGTGCATATGTCTCTGCGCCTCAGTTTGTTTTTCTATAAAGTGGGGATAATAATAGAACCTCCCTTGTGAGGTTGCTCTGAGGTTAAAAGGAAATTCTGTGTGGAAAGTGCCTACTACAATGTCTGATATTTATTCACTCATTCCATTGGTAATTGTGGGACCCTTCTGTGTGCTGGGCACCATGCTAGGCATATGGGAAGCACCCAGTGAATGATCCCCACTGTTTTTATTTTTGTTACTGCTTTTTCTTTTTCTTTTTTTTTGAGACAGTCTTGCTCTGTCACCCAGGCTGAGGTGCAGTGGTGTGATCTTGGCTCACTGCAACCCTCCACCTCCTAGGTTCAAGCAATTCTCCCGCCTCAGCCTCCCAAGTATCTGAGACTACAGGCACATGCCACCACGCCCAGCTAATTTTTGTATTTTTAGTAGAGACAGGGCTTCGCCATGTTGACCATGCTGGTCTTGAACTCCTGGCCTCAAGTGATCTTCCTGACTTGGCTGGGATTACAGGCATGAGCCACCGCGCCTGGCTTGTTACTACTATTGGGTGGGCTGAGAACATCTCTACTGACTGTGGGCTTCCCTGACTGTGGAAGAAGGGTGAGAAGAGATCATCCTTTCTCCTCCCCCTTAATCCCAGTCAGCTCACAGATGTTCTCTTCGGCATGTCCCTTAGGGGCATCCATCCATCATGCAAATATTTTTCGAGACCACAAGGAGGGGAACACTGTGGCCAACCTTCCCCACCCCCAGGACCATGGGAATCTGCCCTGAGGACAGGGCTCCGTGGCTTCCCAGAAATACAACAGGAGTTGGGGGCAGCATAAATCTAGCAAAGTGACTTCAAGCTATTCAAGCTGCTCAGCTAAGAAATAGGACACAGGGATGTCACAAGCTCCATTGTACTTCTGGACCCCAATAAGAAAGATCACTCCATTTGTTCTTCCATTCGTTCATTCTTTCAATAAATATTGAGCTTCCCTCTGTGTCAGGAGCTGTTCTAGGCTCTGAGAATTCAAAGAGGAGAATAAACAGACAATATCTTTTCCATCATAACAATAATAGTTCAGTTAATTGTACACATAAATATATTACTGCAAACTATAAATAAGTACCCCGAGGGGAAGTTACCCATCGTAGTCAGAGTGTTTACAAACAGATCTAACCATAGAATTCAGGAGAGGGGACTGATCAGGGAAGGTTTCCTTAAACTGAGGGCTGAAAGAAGTTTAAAAAATCAGAGTGGGCGTGGAGAAGGGTGCCAGGCAGTGGGAACAGCTTGTGCAAAGGCCCTGTGATTGGGGGCTGAATTGCTGGAGGGCAGAAAGGAGAAAGGGCTTGTGGAGAACAAGGAATGAGACAGGACAAAGAGAGAAAGGGTAAGACTTGCAGGGTCTTCTAAGCCTTGGAAAACACCAGTCTTTAATCACAGAGCAAACACTTACTGAGCACAGCCTTGATGCCAGGTGCTGCGCCAAGTGTTTTGCACGATCAGCCTCTGTCAGTACTTGTCATAGACTTGTGAGGCTGTCACAACGTACCTCAGCTCAATTTCACAGTAAGAACCTGGGTCAAGGAGATTTATTTACTTGCTCAAGCAGCAAAAGAAGTCCTTGAAAATATTTTAGCTCTGGATTTCGGGGTTTTGTTTTGTTTGCTTGTTTCCTTAAGCAAAAGAAAGATAGGGAGAATTTTTGGAGTTTAGGAGATCAGAGTAAGGTGGGGAAGGGGTCAGCATGCATGACTTGAACACACTCCCCTAGAAAGTCGGATGGAACAGAATAATATTAACACTGCACATTTGAATAGCACTTTCTCTTCTTTTGATAGTTCCCTCCAACTCTCAAGGTAATTATTATTATTATCCCATTTTCTTGAAGGGGTAAACTGAGGCAATGAAAAGATGAATGCTGTGCTCTGAAACATAGAACTCATAAGTCCTAAGAGCTAAAGTCAGAACATGAACTGCACTTTATTTGACTCCTAAATCAGGGCTCCTTCTGCTCCCTCCAACTTCCACTCTGGGGCTATCAGCCTTCCTTGCCTTGAGTGTGTCATTCTGGTCACCATTTCATTCTAAGACTCTTCTCAGAAACTCACAGAGATTAATCAGAGGAGGGCATTTTCAAGAAGAGCTTTAATAAACTCTAACCTGGTTTCTGTACCCTTAGACAGCAAAGGATAAAGCACAATGGTTTAACGTAATTCCTGATAAGGAATTTTATTTTTCTGACAGGAACTTTGTTATAGAGCAGGATCCGTATTTTATCCTTGTCGGTCGCACTTTTCACACCTGTAATCTCAGCGAAGTTTACCTGAACCTCTCTGAGTTTCAACTCCCTTGTTTTGTCAAAACGAGAAAACAATCTGTGTGAAGTCCTTGGTGCATAGAAAATGCTATGTAAAGTGAGCCCTTACTGCTACTATCCCAATGATTATTCCTATTATTAGCAATTACTCTTCATACCTTGTTGTGCAGTGACCCCACAGTTCAGAATGAGGAATGAGCTGTCCTCGAGAACTTTCCAGCTAAAAAGAAGGGCCAAGTATTGTCACAAGACAAGGCATCAGGCCATGTGGGAAAGACCTTTAACAAACAAGCTTTGAAATAACAGATAATAAATGACCTGATGAACTCTTCGTTAATCAGGGAAGACAAATGAATATGATCTTAAATCTGTGCAGTAGGCTGCTCACACGTGTGATAAGCTAACAGACAGGCCTCTCCTGGGATATCTTGTATCCCCCCCGCCCCCACAATAACATACCAAGAATATCCCCTTTGGTTAGCTCAGGTCCCCCAGCCATAAAAAGAAAAAGTGGGTTTGGCCGGGTGTGGTGGCACACACCTGTAATCCCAGCACTTTGGGAGGCCAAGGTGGGCAGATCACCTGAGGTCAGGAGTTCAAGACCAGCCCGGCCAACATGGCAAAACCCTGTCTCTACTAAAAACACAAAAATTAGTCGGGTGTGGTGGCACACGCCTGTAATCCCAGCTACTCGGGAGGCTGAGGCAGGAAAATTGCTTGAACCCAGGAGGCGGAGGTTGCAGTGAATCGAGATCGTACCATTGCACTCCCGCCTGGGCAACAAGAGTGAAACTCTGTCTCAAAAAAAAAAAAAAAAAAGTGGGTTTACAGCTACCTTTTAATGAGCACTTTTTTCCAGATATTTACAGACATTTGCATACATTACATCCCAATTAAGCATTCTCTCAACCCTCTATGATATTTATTCCTGTTACTTCCGTTTTAGAGATGAGAACATTAAAGTTTATTAAGTCACTTGTCCAAGTGACAGAACCAGGTTTCCAGTTCTGGGCTGTTTGATTCGACACTCTTAGACTACTTTGCTCTACAGCCCCAGTTATTGGCCTCCAAGCCCTCTCCAGCTCTAAAGACTGCACAGTTCTTGGGTATAAACCCATCCTTTGCACTGCGTCCTGAAAATCCTCTTTGCTCTTCTTCCTGGAAATGGTTGTAAACGTTATTCTTCCAAATGTCGGCCTTGGCAGTCCCAGGCAGGGTCAGGGGACAGCCAGGCCAGAGAAGCTGAGTTTCACTAGCCATAAATCCTCTGTCTCCGACATGCCCCTTAACTGCTTATCTTTGGAAAACATGACCCAGGACAAGCCAGGAGAATGGCAGGCCAAGTCACAAAGCCACCAGCCAGGGAACACGAGGTGTCCAGGGTTGTGTTCCCAACATCAGACTGTGCAATGTCAGCCATCCAACCCACTCTCCCTCCCCCCACAAAACGTTCTGGCCCAGAGAGATGTCACGGGAACGTCACCATAGGTCTCTCATCTAGTCCCCAAGACATTCATTCTTGCCAGATACCCTCGCGGCCATTACCCTGCAGTTGTCCTTCACCCTCTGATGTGATTCAGATGTGTAAATATGATATGAAAGCTCCGATTTCAAAGACCCTGTGGACTGAGTCTTGGGCCTCTTGGGCCTTGGGTTCTGCACTAAGTGGCCTTTCCCAGGGATGGATGGCTCCATCAGACATCCCTGCAGTGGGCCATCCTCCCAAAGACCTTCATCTTTCTGACAGAAAGGGTACCAGAATCCCCTCACCCCAGAATGAAACAAGGGGAAGAAAGCTGGGGAAAAGATTAAACTCTCGCTAACTTAGGGGGTGCACAATCAGAAAGCTCAAATGACCACACATTGGGTTGAAGGTGTAGGGGGAAGGAGAGTGCCCAATAAACCTATAATTATCGGAGACTCTTTCCTAAGAGCAGCACTGGGGATAGGGCTCCTCAAATCTGGCTGCACATCAACATCACATGGAGAGAGTTTTTAAAATACTGCTGCTTGGACCAACCCCTAGAGATTCCGATTTGATACGCCAGAAGTTGGGCTCATTAAATGATGTTGGCAGTTGTCATTGTGTTTGTTCAAGTTCCTTAGGTGATTCCGTTAGTTTTCTATTGTAACATAATAAAGTACCCCACGTTTGGAGGCTTCAAAGAACATATACTTATTATCTTACAGTTTCAGTAGGAGCCCAGGAATGGCTTAGCTGGGGCCTCTGCTTCAGGGTCTCATGAGGCTGTAATCAAGATATTGGCCAGAGGTGGGAACTCATCTGAAGGCTCGGCTGTGGATGGATCGTCCACTTCCAAGCTGCTCAGGTTGTTGTCAAGAAGCAGTGTCCTGCAGGTTGCAGGACTGACAGCCTCAGCTCCTTGCTGGCTGTTGGCTGGAGACTGCCCTCAGTTATTTCCCATGTGAACCTCCTCACTGTGGCAACGCACTTCACCAAAACCAGCAAGGAAGATAGGCAGCTAATAAGATGAAAGCAATGATCTTATGCAACATAATTATAGAAGAGACATCTCATGTCCTTTGCCATGTGCTATTGGCTAGGGCAAGCCACAGGTCCAGCCCACGGTCACGGTATAAATCTCCAGTGGTGAGACCATTTCGGGCCATCTTAGGACCTGTCTACCACAGGGAAACTAAGATGCAGCCAGTGTCAAGAACCATTCATTTTGGCAGTGGTTGTCAAATCTCTCAAATCAGATTGGCACTTCTGATGCTTTAAAAAGCTTATAAATCTCCTGGGAATCTTGTTAAAATGCAGATTCTGGCTGGCACCTGAGACTGCATTTCTGACTTAGTCCTGGGTGATGCCAATCCACTGATTCTCAAATGACACTTCGAGTCGTGAGGATCTAGGGATTGTCATGGGGCCAAATCACTTTTTTAAGGTTCAATTCCCACACTGTCATCAGTGTCACTAGGGTTAGAGTGTCGTCCCCACATGTTGCAAGGAATAAAGCTCACTTTATCAGAACATTGGATTAACCAGAATCTCATATTCAATAATGCATCACTGAACACATGCCCTACTTCTAGTCAACTGGGGTAGTAATAAAACCCTAATTATCTGTTTTTTGAGATATCTGTATATCAATCGAGTTTATAAAATATAAATCGGATCAGATTCCTCCTCTATGAAAAACACACTTACAGCTCTTGTCTTACACAAAGTAGAATCCTTGCCATGGTTTATGTGGTCAGGCTCCTGGGATCTCTCTGACCTCATCTTCCACTTCTCTTCCTGTCATTCACTCTGCTTTGGCCATATAGACCTCCTTGCTGTTCTCTAAATATGCCAAGCATGGCCAACCCCAGGGCCTTTGCACATGCAGTCTCTTCTGCCTAGAACACCTTTGCTCCAATATCCACCTGTATTGCATTCTCACGTCCCACCTGAGACTCAAATGTCAAATGTCACTTTATCATTGGATTGATACACAGGTATCTCAAAAAAATTATTAGGATTGTAACCCAAATGCTGCTACAAAAACATGATTATTACTATTTACCTACTATAGGCTTCAAAGGAGATTAGGTTTAGAAATAAAAGAAACAAATAGTGGGTTTCCAGTATGAGCCTTTTCAATTAAAAACTTTTAAGTGTCATATTTTCTTGATTCTAAAAAGTTTCTGAAAACCAGTTATGTCTTAAAACGGATGCATACAGCCAGTATATTGTATTTTTTGTTTCTCTAAAACATCAATAATTTGGTGCCAATTATTATTATTGCAGTAATCTCATAACTGGCCCTGCTTCCTCCACCTGTGCCCTCAGAGTTTACTCTCCACATAGTTACCAGAGTTGTCTTCATAAAATCTAAGTCAGATTAGATTGCTCCTTTATACAAAACCCACCCATTGATCTTGTCTTATACAAAGTAGAATCCTCACTATGGTTAACATGATCAGGCTCCTGTGACCTCTCTGACCTCTTCCTGTCATTCACTCTGCACTGGCTACATGGGCCTCCTTGCTGTTCTCTAAATATGCCAAGCATGACCTGCCCCAGGGCCTTTGCACATGCAGTCTCTTCTGCCTAGGACACCTTTGCTCCAATATGCTCATGTACTGCATCCTCATGTCCCACACGTCTCTGCTCAAATGTCACTTCATCAGGGAGGCCTTCCATAGCTACTTTATTTATAAAAGCACTCCTGACCCTGCTTTAGTTGCCTTTGTAATACTTATCCTTTCTTTCTTGTCTGACTCCCTAAACCAGGAGGTACACTCCCAAAAGGTGGGGCTTTGTCCACCTTATTCACTGCTGTATCTTTGGCACTTAAATAGCATCCAGGCCATAGGTGTCACTTGAATATTTTTTGAAGGATTGATACATCGATGGTGTCCTTGAATTAAGAACCTATGACCTTTTGGTTTTTTTAAAGCCTTCTATAATGTGATTAAGTAAAAATGGCTGTCAACTGAATTTACAAATAAGGAATCTAAGGGTCAGAAGGATCAGGTCATTCACCCAGGTACCAAGCTGGTAAGTGGCAGAGCTGCCATTTGCATCCTTGTGGCTTGAAAGCCCCAAGGCCTTCCTACCACAACATTGAGGGCCAGATGTAACGTCAGAAGGGACAACTCAGGCACAGCTAATGGGCAGAGCTGTTGTCCAGAGAACTAAGAGGGCTGGGAATCCCTAGGTCCCTGGCTATCTCCTCAGGAGCCTTAGCCACACTTGGCACCTGGAGGTAGGATAGCAAATACCCAAACTAGATCTCTAGATGGAAACGAACACTGTTGTCATGGAAGATCCTCTAGGCCACAACCCAGAGAAAGGAGTGAGGAAGTCATTCACCCAGCTCTTCAGAACCTTGGGCAGAGAACTGTCCTCTGGGCGTGTCACCCACCACCATCACAGTCCCAGAATGGAGACAAATAGCTCCTAAGTTGTTTTGTAAAAGTTTACTTAAATCGACCTAGATTAAACCACCTGCCATTTTAACGCCATATAAAATCCAAAACCAAAAAACCATGCATTGTCTTCCAAGACCTCTTAAGAGTTCCTGCCAAGACACACACCAGCAGCTGCTGGGATTTATAGGGAGGCTCTACAGACCTGTGTTTAAATCCTGTCGCTGGCACCTACCAGCTGTGTGACCTTAGGCAACATACTTAGCTTCCCTCTGCCTCATATAAAATGAGGATAGTTCTAGTCCCATAGGATTGTTGAGAGGATGCAATGAGATGGTCTATGCAAAGTGCTTGGTGCATACTAAGTACTCCATAAATATTAAGGCTTAATTTATTTTAAATCCATGGGGTATGTTATCCTTTATTGAGAATCGTTTGTGAATACCTGTGGTGGCAGGGCTTCCACTGACATTATCTCATTCCATGCTCACAGCCACTCACAGTCCGGCTCCACAAATAGCCTTCTGTCCCAAAACATCTTCTCCATAGGGGAGAAATAGTATCGTTCCAGCATGCAATCAACATGAAAAATGCATTCATGAGATATTTTACATTCTGAGTCATTGGTAGGTCTTTGAAATTCGGTGTGTGTTTCACACTTTAGCACATCTCCATGTGGACTCACCATGCTGCAAATGCCCGACAGCCACACATGGCTTGCGGCTATTACACTGTACTGGACAGCACGCAGTTTGTCCTGAACGCAAACTTTTGTAAGTGTTGTCTGAGATTGCAATGCTTCTCTCTCCAACAAGTCTTTCCCTCCACCCGGAAAGCTCCTGTCTGTCTGCAATCAGCCAGCTGCTCCCAATAAATTTGGAGAACCACAGCGGGGGCAGAGAGCCCCTCCTCATTCTACCTATGGAGGGCCCAGCCCAGGCACAGTCTCCACCAGGCAGTGACAGGAGGGAGATGCTTGCATTGCCCTTTTAAGTGTCTGTCCTCTCCTCCTAGCTCAGCACCAAATGCGAAACACAAGCCTATGAAGCTGGCATCTCAGTATAAATACATAAGCTTACACAGTGGTGTGGTGGGGATTGCAGCAAACCAAAACCCATGTTGCCCCATCTAAAAGGGCCACCCCCAATCACCTTCTGTTGATTTGCTGCCAGTTAGGACCATGCTATTCATGGAGCCGGACTGTGAGTGGCTGTGACCATGGAATGAGCTAATGTCAGTGGAAGCCCTGCACACCATAGGTATTCACAAAGGATTCTCAATAAAGGATAACACACCCCATGGATTTAAAATAAATTAAGCCTTAATATTTATGGAGTACTTAGTAGGCACCAAGCACTTTACATAGACCACCTCATTGCATCCTCTCAACAATCCTATGGGACTAGGAGTCCAGTGTGGTAGACCAAATCCCACTTTTTCAAGTTAAGAAACTGGGATTGGGCCGGGCGCGGTGGCTCAAGCCTGTAATCCCAGCACTTTGGGAGGCCGAGACGCGCGGATCACGAGGTCAGGAAATCGAGACCATCCTGGCTAACACTGTGAAACCCCATCTCTACTAAAAAATACAAAAAACTAGCCGGGCGAGGTGGCAGGTGCCTGTAGTCCCAGCTACTCGGGAGGCTGAGGCAGGAGAATGGCGTGAACCCGGGAGGCGGAGCTTGCAGTGAGCTGAGATCTGGCCACTGCACTCCAGCCCGGGCGACAGAGTGAGACTCCGTCTCAAAAAAAAAAAAAAAAAAAAAAAAAAAAAGAAACTGGGATTGTTATATGAAATTTTTTGATGTAAGTGTTGGCTCAATAGGTTTTCTTAATAAAAAAAAGACTTCATATTTTTAGAGAAGTTTTAGGTTCACAAAACTGAGAAGAAAATACAGAGATTTCCCATACACCCTCTACCTTGACATATGCACAGCATCCCTCATTACTAACATCCTTCACCAAAGGGAGCAGGTGTTACCATCAATGAACCTGCATTGACAAATCACTACCAAACAAAGTCCACAGTTCGCATTCGAGTTCGCTCTTGGTGTTGTACGTTCTATGGGTTTAGACAAATGTGTAATGACATTGACATGGTTTGGCTGTGTCCCCACCCAAATCTCACCTTGAATTGTAATAATCCCCACGTGTCAAGAGCAGGGGCAGGTGGAGATGACTGAACTATGGGGGCAGTTTGCCCCATACTGTTCTCATGGTAGTAAGTCTCACGAGATCGGAAGGTTTTGTAAACGGGAGTTCCCCTACACTACCTCTCCTGCCTGCCGCCATGTAAGACGTCCCTTTGCTCCTCCTTCATCTTCCGCCATGATTGTGAGGCCTCCCCAGCCATGTGGAACTGTGAGTCCATTGAATATCTTTCCTTTATAAATTACCCAGTCTTGGGTATGCCTTTATTAGCAGCATGAGAAACTAATACAGGCATGTATCTCTCATTTTAGTATCATACAGAATAGTTTCACTGCGCTGAAAATCCTCTATACACTACCTATTTATCCCTCCCTCCCCCAGCCCCTCGCAACCACTAATCTTTTCACTGCCTCCATCGTTTTGCCTCTTCCAGAATGTCACATAGTGGGAAGAATACAATATGTAGCCTTTCCAGACTGGCTTCTTGCACTTAATAATATGCATTTAAGTTTCCTCCATGTCTTTCATGTCTTGATAGCTCATTTCTTTCTAGCGCTAAATAATATTTCATTGTCTAGATGTACCAGTTTTTTTACCCATTCACCTACTGAAGGACATATGGTTGCTTCGAAGATTTGGCAGTTATGAATAAAGCTGCTATAAACATCCGTGTGCAGGCTGTTGTGTGGACATAAGTTTTCAAGTCCTTTGCGTAAATATCAAGGAGCATAATGGCTGGATTGTACGGTCAAAGTATGTTTAGTTTTGTAAGGAACTGCCACACTGTCTTCCAAAGCAGCCGTACCATTTTGCATTCCCGCCGGCAATGCATGAGCGTTCCTGCTGCTCCACATCCTCACCAGCATTTGGTATTGCCAGGACTCTGGATTTTGGCCATTCTAATGGGTGTGTAGCGGTATCTCAATGTCTTTCAATTATATTTTGTTAAACACCCAGTGAGCTCCCCTAAAAGGGAAAAAGAGAAGATTTCTTCTTTAACCAGCACTTCTGTTCTAGGAGGGTGAACTGAGAGTGTTCTTCAGAGCACATCTGCAAAGTGAGGTGCACAAGCTCCAAAGATGTGCAAAATGATCCACTGGGAAGCAGGAAAATAATAGCACTTGGATTTGGGATTTGTGGTGTTCAAGTTCTGGTTTTGTGCATCCTGTGTATTTATAATGCAGCAGCTATCATGGGGCCATATGTCACAAACCTTTGGCTCACCCCAGTTTTGGCTGCAACCACGGTAGATGTCTGCATCAAGCTGAGTTTCCTTGGACAATGCCCCATCCCAGACTCACTCAACTTTCTGCCTTGTGCCCCAGGGCTTGGGCTTTTTGTAGCACTTGTTCCACCAGTGCGGCCCCAGAAATGCAGAGACATGGACAGTCCCAGGAGGCAAAGCTCCACTGATGGGAGGCAGAAGCAGGTAGATAAACACCTCAGCTTCCTGTTATCTGGACAGAGAATTCCAGGAGGCAAAAATCAAGCCCAGTGTCCACAGGGACAACCCACTCACTAACTCATTATTGTATTGATTTGCCTCTGTCCTGTATCTCTCTCCCCAACTGCCTCACTCTTGCTACCTGGGACCACCTTCAATAAACTACCTGTACCTAAGCATTTGTCACAGGCCCTGTTATAAGAGGAATGTGAACTAAGACAGCATGCAACAAATTAATACAGTCATTCATGGACAAAGTTAAACATAAATAGATGTACATGCATTGGCAGTACATGTGCAAAAACAGTTTTACTAATAATGGCATAGAACCAAAAACGTGTAGCTCACGCCTCTAGTGCATCCCATACGTGGAGATTAGAATGAGTCCCATGCAGAAGGATGTTGTCATGGTCGTTGTGTTACTGTTGTGCTATACTTTGTCATGGGAGCATATAAATTGCCCTACCTGTGGCTGAACATTTTTAGAGGACATGGTTTCTGGCATATTTTTTGATAACGGACTATTTTTTAGAGGAGTTTTAGGTTTATAGAAAAATCACACAGAAAGTACAGAGGGTTCCCATATACTCCCCTCCCTATCTCACCTCCCACACAGTACTTCCCATTATTAATATCTTGCATTACTGTGGTGCATTTGTTATGACTGATGAACCAATACTGACACATGTCCATAGTTTACTTTAGGGCCCATTCTTCATGTTGTACAGTTCTGTGAGCTATGACAAAGTTGGTGTTTTGCTTTTTTTTGTTTTTTTGGGTTTTTTTTTTTTTTTTTGCTGTTTTCTTGTTTTTCATTTTTTAAGAAACAGTGCCTCACTCTATTTCTTATTTCTGTCACCTGGGCTGGAGTGCAGAGGCACATCAGCTCACTGCAGCCTCGAACTCCTGGATTCAAGTGATCCTCCCATCACAGCCTCCCAAGTAGCTGAGACCAAAGGCATACACCACCACACCAGGCCAATGTTTTAATTTTTGTAGAGATGGGATCTCCCAATGTTGCCCAAGCTAGTCTCAAATTCCTGGCCTCAAGCCATCCTTCCGCCTTGGCCTCCCAAAGTGCTGGGATTATAGACACAAGCCACTGCACCCAGCCCTCTTTGACAAATGTGGAATGACAAGTATTCACCATTATGGTATCATACAGGATAGTTTCACAGCCCTGAAAATACCCTGTGCTCTGCCTATTTACCCATCTCTCCCTCCTCCCAACCCTCTGGCAACCACTATTCTTTCCATTGTCTTTATAGTTTTGCCTTTTCCAGAATGTCATATAGTTGGAACCATCCTATATATAGCCTTTTCATCTTAGTCTTTCCCACTGAGAAATATGCATTTAAATTTTCTCCATGGTTTCTCATGGCTTCCTATGTCACTTTTCTCTTTACTGATGAATAACATTCCACTGTGTGGATATCCTGCCGTTTCTTTATCCACTTACCTCTTGAAGGACATCTTGGTCACTTTGCCATTTTTCATTTTAGGCTTGTTGCCTTTGCCATCTTGGGTTGCTATAACAAAATACCATCGACTGGGAGGCATAAACAACAGACATTTATTTCTCATCTCATAGTTCTGGAGGCTGGGAAGCCCAAGATCAAGGTGCCAGCTGATTCAGGTCCTGGTGCAGAATCTTTCCCTGGCTTGTAGACAGCCATCTTCTTGTGTCCTCGCCTGGTAGACAGAGGAAGCTCCAGTGTCTCTTTCTCTTCTTATAAGGGCACTAATACCCTCATGAAGGCCTACACTCATGACCTTACCTAAGCCTGATTATCTCCCAAATGCCTCATTTCCTAATCCCAGTACAAAGGGGGCTAGGGCTTCAGCATATGAGTTTTGAGGGGATGCAAACATTCAGTTCAAGTTTTTCCCAAGTCTCCTGGGGCCCAGGCCAGGCTTCCAGCCCATGGGGTCCCCAGAAAGAATCAGCCATACGCTCCCAGGAGGCATTGCACCCTCCCCATCCTGTCCGAGAAGGCCCCTCTGTTACTCATTCCAACAAACTTCCTGGAAGTCCCTCCTATCATTTTCCAGATAGACCCAAGTGTGTCTGAATGACTGTGGCAAAGCATCTCAAGCCCAACTTTAAAATAGCCACCAACACCACCCAGAAAGGGGAATGGAATGGAGAGCTGTATATGCTTCTGAGCTCCTTCTCCAAAACTTATGGTTTTCAGAGGCTATTGGGCACTGATAAAATATAGAAAGCCATATGAATACACAATTAAAACATCAATAGTCAATTGAGGATCATGTGGAGAAAGTCATTAAAGAGTGTGACTTTGGTCACACACACCTCACCTACCAACAGGGCAGGCCCCAGCCTGGGTTCCCTCTGCCGTGTTAAACCCAGCTCGACTGCCTCCACCACTAGCATCATCCCAGCTTCCCAAGATGTAGGGTGACAGCTCCTTATCTCCAAACCAAAGGGAACATTCAAACTCCAGACCACCATGACACAGTTACAGCTCTTTCTAGGCCCCATCTGGGGTTTCACATAGACCTTAAGAGGTTCTCTGTTAGTGTGTCAACACGACACCCTTGAGGACTTAGAAGGTCATAAAATGTTAACTCTATAAGGATCTTTCTAGATCCTCTCTCACCCAGTTCTCTATTTTAGATGAGAGTCCTCTGAAAATCACATTGAAGAAATGACATGTGGTCACACAGTAAGTTAATAACACAGGTCGAACAAGAATTGATGCCCCAGACTCCTGGGCAAGGATAATTTTCCTTCTTAATTTCCCCGACAATTAAGAAATAGAAAAGAACTGCTACCAACATGCATTCTGAATCTCAGTTGTCAAGCTGTGTCATTGAGAAATCTTTTGGTTTAAGATAACAGGAAGAAAAATTAAACAATAAAGAGAATAGGGAAGGATTCAGGTGTGGCTTGATCCAGGCCCTTAATCCTGTCATCAGGAGTCTTCTCTGACTGTCTTACACAGTGTCATCTTCATCCTAAAACTGGATATTCCTGCAGTCAACAAGAAAAATCCTAAGCCTTACTCAGACTTGACCCTTTTCGTTACACACCCAATCTAATCCAATCACCAGGAAAAGGGATGAATTACTCGCCCAGTGTGATTTGGGCCTGTCAGAGTCCAACCCTGCACCTAAATATGGGCTTTGTCCTTCCACTCTAGTGGCTGCTACCCACCAATGAAAAGAGAGAATCAATGCTAAGGGGGCTACCAAAGAGATCACTCTGTAACCCTTCCCAAAGATTAAAGAATAGCCTGAAGGTCTACAGGTATTGAGCTCTCTGTATCTTCATAAAATATTGACATGCCCCTGTTTCGTCTGACTCCCTAGGGTGAGTTTGCCTATATCCGTAAGCAGACCCTTCCATGGAAGTAAACACCACTGGCTTTCAGAGAATCAGTCTCCCCAGGCTGCTGAAGGGCTTGGAATTAATCAGAAAATGCCAGTCCCTTATTTTGCTTTTATGGGCAAATGCAAAATGCCATAGATTTTTTGCTGGTAACTCCAACGAAGGGCTCTTTCCACAACCTGCTTCTGATTCATGATTTCACAGCTTTCTCAAGTGAAATGCACATTCCACTTAAAAAAAAAAAAAAAAAAGAGTCCCTCTCTTCTCTGTCTTGTTGCTCCTATAAAGGATTACTAACATTTTTAAATAAATGCATCCTTTAAGCAAGTACATGGTGGTTGTGAAAACCTTAAGAAATAATATAGAAGCATAAAGAGTAAAATAGTTCAAGTCCCCTTTAATCTCCCCCAGTCCCACCTTTCCTCCAAATTTGGACACTGTCCACATTTTAGTATGTGTTCTTCAAGACATTCTCTTGTGCATTTATCTACAGCTGTAGAGACATACATAAATATGCTATTTTGGGCTTAGAGGTATTTTTACTCACTCAGTATTTTTAATATATATGTGTTTCTAAAAATATTTAAGAACCAGCACTTTGGGAGGCTGAAGTGGGCAGATCACTTGAGGTCAGGAGTTCGAGATTGGCCTGGCCAACATGGTGAAACCCTATCTCTACTAAAAATACAAAAAAAAAAAAAATTGGCTGGGCATGGTGGCACACGCCTGTAATCCCAGCTACTTGGGAGGCTGAGGCAGGAGAATTGCTGGAACCCAGGAGGCAGAGGTTGCAGTGAGCCAAGATGGTACCACTACACTCCAGCCTGGGGGACAGAGTGAGACTCAGTCTTGAAAAAAAAAAAAAAAAATTAGACCTTGAAGATCTACACGCTGGAGACATACCTATATCAGCCCATACACATCTACCTCATTCATTTTAAAAGTTGTATAGAACTCTCTTGTATGAATGGACCATGGTTCGGTGAATTCCAGTGCTGGGAATTCATATATATTAACTGATTTTAATCTCAGATAGTCTCTGTCTTTCATCCCTCCTTCTTTCCCCATCACTAATTCTACATCCTACTAGCTTCTGGGCTCTTCCTCAAACACACCAGGCAGGGTCCCACCTCGGGCCTTTGCGCTGACTCTTCTCTGCCTGGAATGCCCAGAGAGTCACACGTCTCGCTCCCTCACTTCCTAGTCTTTACAGGAGGACATTATGTTTAGTGGCAGGACATGATGAAATAAGCCAGACATGGAAAGACAAATACTGCACATTCTCACTCACATGTGGGAGCTAAAAATAAAAAATAAAAATTGAACCAGTGGCAATAGAGAGTAGAATGATGGTTACCAGAGGCTGGGAAGGGTAGTGGGAGTGGGGTATTAAAAGGAGACGGTTAATGGGTAAAAAATACAGTTAGATAGAAAGAATAAGATCTAGGCCTGGCACAGTGGCTCACGCCTGCAATCCCAGTACTTTGGGAGGCCAAGGTAGGTGGATCACCTGAGGTCAGGAGTTCAAGACCAACCTGGCCAACATGGCAAAATCTTATCTCTACTAAAAATACAAAAATTAGCTGGGTGTGGTGGCATGTGCCTGTAATTCCAGATACTCGGGAGGCTGAGGCAGGAGAATCGCTTGAATCCAGCAGGTGGAGATTGCAGTGAGCCAAGATCACGCCACTGCACTCCACCCTGGTGACAGAGTGAGATTCTGTCAAAGAAAGAGAAAGAGAGAGAGAGAGAGAGAAAGAAAGAGAAAGAGATCTAGTATTTAGCAGCATAACATGGTGACTATAGTTAATAATTTATTGAATATTTTTAAATAACTAAAAGAATAGAATGTTCTTAACACAAAGAAATGATAACTGCTCACCACACGTTGTATGCCTGTATCAAAACATCACATGTACCCCATAAATATGTACAACTCTTATGTATTCATAATTAAAATTTTAAAAAATTAAATATTAAGATCTATAACAATAAAAACAAAAATAACGAAAGCTACTACCTTGTCAATGAGACTTTCCCTAGCCACCTATCTAAAATTCCAAACTCTACGCCCTCATCCTAAATCTTCATTCCCCAATCCTTTTTTTTTTTTTTTGTTCCTCAGCACTTAACACTAGCTTGTATATTTTCTGTCACCCCTCAACCAGAATGTCACTGTCTACCAAGACAAGGGTTTTGTCTGTTTTGTTCATTGCTCTGTCCCCATTCTGGATCAGCGCCTGCACATATGAAGTGCTCAATAAACACCTGTGGAATGACTGAACAAATGACAGTGGTGTGTAATTAGTACTACTCTTAGTCCTGTCTTACTAAAGAGAAAACTGAGGCACAGAGGGAGGATGAGGACATACATGTATGGTCATAAGTCTTAACACACCAGATGCAACTATTTTATCCCTAAAAGCCATCAACTGGGCTGGGCACAGTGGCTCATACCTGTAATCCCAGCACTTTGGGAAGCCAAGGCAGGAGGATTGCTTGAATCCAGGAGTTCAAGACCAGCCTGGGCAACATAGCAAGACCCCATTTCTACAAATAAATTTTTAAAACTAGCCAGGCCTGATGGTGAATGCTTGTACTCCCAGCTACTTGGGAGGCTGAAGGTGGTAGGATTGCCTGACCCTGTGAGGTCGAGGCTGCAGTGAGCTGTGATAGAGCCACTGCACTCCAGCCTGGGCAACAGAGCAAGACCCTGTCTCAAAAAAAAAAAAGAAAATCAACTGCAGTCTTAGTTGTTGATTAAATTCTTTTGATTCACTCGTGTAATAAATATTGGTTGAGTTTTTACAATGAGTTTGGCTCTCTAGTAGGTTTAGGTGACAACTCAGTTCCTGCCCTCAGAAGTTTAATTTGGTGGATGAATAAGACTAGAAAAATGACAGTGCCCATTCTGAGGCTATTCAGGAGCAAGCGAGCAGCATTAACAAGGCATAGGAGCTAGGAAGGCTCCCTGGAGGAGGTGGCATTAAAGGCGCAACCTGACTATGCACAAAGCAAAGTGTACCGGGAGAAATTGATGTGCAGAGTCCTGGAGGCTAGGAAGAGAGAGGAATTAAGTACATATAGGCCTGGACTAGAGAGGGAAACTGATTGCATTTACCAAAAGGTCCTTTCCTCTACGATCCTTCTGTGTGTTGCCTGCTTGAAAAACCTAACCATTCCCAGCCACCATTAACAGGGAGAGCTGGGACATTTTGCTAGCGCTTAAACTGTCCCTGACACTTCCAAATGCTGGGGGCTCCTTCTGCTTTAATCCATGGAATTAGCTTCTGGCCTCACTGGCACCATCCCTTGAATTGCCGGAGGGCAGAGGTCAAGGCATTAAGCAGGGTAGATTAATCCCCGGCCATAAATCCCAGAAGCTGCATTTAAGCGGCAGCCATATTTCACACGGGATCACTCCAGCCATTGATCGGCCCATCTTTTGGAGAGTGTGTGTGTGTGTGTGTGTGTGTGTGTGTGTGTGTGTGTCTGTGTGTGTGTGTGTGTCTCTGTGTGTGTGTGTGTGTGTGTGTGTCCCGGGCCGTGTTTACAAGCTTTGCTGAGCCCTCCTGGGCAGCGCCCCCCACATGCCGCCCTTTGATCAGGGAAATCCAATACCTGAGGCCTGGGCTTTATGGGTACGTAAGTCTAGATTAAGAGAATTAACCACAGTGGATCGCAACTAATAAAATGGTGCCTGGGCCCCACCGCAGCGTGGCCCTGGTGGACAGGTAGGGGGCGGAAGGGACGGGGGAGAATGGCTGCCCAGCATCCCGCCCAGGGCCACCGCTCTCCTGTCCAGCCCAGAGCTGCGCTTGGCAAGGGTGTGTGTGTATGTGTGTGTGTGTGTGTGTGTGTGTGTGTGTGAATGCGTGCTTTAATCTAAATTCTCTTGTACATTTCTTTTTCCTGTTCCACACTCTCTTTTATGTGACAACACAAATTCAACTTTTCCTCAAAAAAGAGGGACTCCTAGGCAACCTGTTTCTTTCTGCATTCAGTCATTCATTCATCAAATATTTACAATGAACAGATGAAGCAGACAGTGTAGTGAGTTAAATATTATCCCCTGAAAAGATATGTTCAAGTCCTAACCCTCAGCACCTACGAATGTGGAATTACTTGGAAATAGTGTCTTTGCAGATATAATCCAGTTAACATAAAGGCATATTGGATTAGGGTGGGCTCTAAGTCCAATGACTGTTGTCCTTAAAAGAAGACAGAGAGAGGCGCATAGGGCACAGACTACGGGCAAACAGAGGCAGAGACTGGAGTGATGCTGTCGCAAGCCAAAATAAATAAATAAATAAATAACCACCAAGAACTTCAAAGCTGGGGATGAGGATGAGGCATGGAACAAATATTCCCTCTGAGCTCCCCAAAACAAACTAATGCTGTTGACACCTTGGTTTTGGACTTCTGGCTTCCTGAACTGTAAGAGAATAAATTTCTGTGGTTTTAAGCTACCCAGTTTCTGATACTTAATTACTGCAGCTCTGGGAAACTAATCCAGTCACTGCAGACACAACCGAGAGCAAATCAGACTCTGCTTCAACCTTCAGGAGACGCCAGTCTCCCTGGGAGATACACAGGGACGAGGCAGATACAATACAAAGTGATGAGCTCTGGGAAAGACAGCGCTCAGGGCCATCTGGAGGGCACAGGAGGACTACCTAGCATGGAGGTATCATGGAAGGCTTCCAGGAGGAGGTGAGATTTATGCTGAAGCCTAAAGATGATTGGAGTTGGCTAGGCCAAGGAAGGGAGGGAACAGTGCTCAAGGCAGAGGGACTAGCCAAGGAGAGGGTTAAGAAGTGAGAGACAAAAGACGACCTTTGAGAAGATTAGAGGAACTCTAGCTGCTAGGAATGGAAGAGAGGGATGAAGCTGAGAGAGATTTTCCATCTTAGTCCATTTAAGCTGCTATAACAAAACACACCGCACTGAGTGGCTTTTAAAGAAAAAGAATTTATTTATTTTTGAGACCGAGTCTCACTCTGTTGCCCAGGCTGGAGTGCAGTGGTGCGATCTCGGCTCACTGCAACCTCTGCCTCCCGGGTTCAAGCAATTCTCCTGCTTCAGCCTCCCAAGGAGCTGAGACCACAGGCATGAGCCATCACACCTGGCTGCTTTTTACCATGTTGGCCAGGCTGGTCTTGAACTCCAGACCTCAGCTGATCCACCGCCTTGGCCTCCCCAAGTACAAGGATTACAACAAGTGTGAGCCACTATACCCAGCTAAAAGAATTTACTTCTTACAATTCTGGAGTCTGGGGAGTCCAAGATGAAAGCAGATGTGGTGTCTGGTGGGGACTGCTTTCTGGCTTGTGCATGGCACCTTCTCACTGTGTCCTCACATGGTGGAAGGAACAAGGCAGCTCCTTGGAGGCCCTTTACATAGGCAAACTTATCCCATTCAAGAAGGCTCTACCTCAGTAACTGAATCACCTCCCAAAAGCTTCACCTCCTAATACCATCACCTTGAAGGTGAGGATTTCAACATAGAAATTAGGGATGGGGCACAAACATTCAGAGCATAGCAGTGAGGGTTGGTGGGTGCCCAGCCAGGGAGGACCCTGTAAGTCAGAGCTAAGGAGCTTGGGTTTATCCTACAAGTAGAGGGAAGCCACCAAGGAGGTGAACGATGTAGCCAGGGCTATGGTTAGAGGTTATTCTGACAGTGGTATTGTGTTAATTGCAGCACTGCTAAGTGAGGCTGGGGGTGCCTTGGGGTGAAGGAAACACCATGTAGGATTCTGCCTATTAAGGGCTGAGGGCTTCAAAGCCCCATTGCTATCATCCCTCACTCCTAAAACGTGCAAAGTTCTGCCAAAGGACTTCCTGTGCTCCCAAGCTGTGCATATGGCCTATGAGTTACCTCCCAGGCAGCACAGCTGCCCAGGGGGAATGACGTTGTCCCCACCACCGAGCCCGCATGTCCGGCGCTAAGTTGGTGTTCAGCAAACACTCCTTGAGTAAATACTCTATATGTGAGTCAGATGGGAGCATCTTTAGTTAGGACTTACTGGGATGTGTTCTGGTTTGGTGATCTGCCCTCAAGCTGGACCAAGGGTGTCTGCAGCTCCACTCAGGCTATTGCTGGGTGTTTGCCAAATACCTGCCTGATACAAGTGCTGGACCTTCATCAGGGTTCACTTGCTGCTTCTTGGAACATATTGTAGTCTTGCACACTGTTTTTTTTGTTGTTGTTGTTGTTGTTGTTGTTTGTTTGTTTTGAGATAGAGTCTCACCCGGTCACCCAGACTGCAGTGCAGTGGTGTGATCTCGGCTCACTGCAACCTCCACCTCCCAGGGTTCAAACGATTCTCCTGTCTCAGCCTCCTGAGTAGCTGGGATTACAGGCGTGAGCCACCATACCCAGCTAATTTTTGTCTTTTTAGTAGAGACAGGGTTTCACCATGTTGGCCAGGCTGGTCTCAAACTCCTGACCTCACGATCCACCCACCTCAGCCTCCCAAAGTGCTGGGATTACAGGCATGAACCACCGCAACTGGCCGGCACGCTCTTTTTAATGAGCCTCGAGACACGTCCAGAATGGCATTCTGTCTGTAATAGCAGAGCTGAGACTGGTCTGGAGTAATGCAAAGTAAAGTCATGGCCAGAATAGGGCAAGGGCACAAGAATAAGCATTTATTGAGCACCTACTGTATGCAAAGTTCAAAGTGCTTTGCAAACGCCTTCCTTGTCTAATCCACCCAGCAGGCCTGCGATGCAGGTGTTCTCATCACGCCCGATTTACAGAAGAGCAGGGTGGCTGCAAGGAGGCGGCATGCCGAGGGTCCCGCAGCTTGTGAGCAGTGGAGCTGGGCTGAAAGCTCAGGCTCTTCTTTCTCCCTTCTGAGTTTCAAACCCAAGGGTAGGCGAGGAAGGATCAAGGAGAAGAGATAAATCAGGCAGAGGTTTGGCCTCCATTTACTTTGGGAGGCTAGTGGAGGGAAGGGCGCCTTCACTCCCACACATCACTGGGACATGAGCACCATCCCACTGTCTACCCTGGCAGGGGTACAGGCTCCAACCTCAGTAGGAAAACAAATCCCAGCCATTGATTCATACACATTCAGTCCTCCTTAAGGGATAGCCATTTCTGGGTTGGCAAAGCAAGAAACAGATCGACTCTTGAAGCCAAGTCTAATGCTTTAGGCAATGACCCCACATTCAAGTGTGATCTACTGACAAAGGTCCTCCCTACATGTGGTGAGCCCTTCCCCTTCCCCCTTCTCTTCCCACTGCACACACCATGACTGCAGGCTTTCTTCAAACAATAAGAAAATTAAAGATGTATGACAGGCAGAATAACCACCCTCCAAAGATATCCACATCCTAATCCCCAGAACCTGTAAATATGCTGGGTGACAGGGCAAGGGGGTATTAAGGGAGCAGGTGAAACTGAGGCTGCTCATCAGTGGACCTTAACATAGGGAGATGACTCTGGATTATCTGAATGGGACCAATGTAATCACAAGAGTCCATGCGGGCTGGGCATAGTGGCTCATGCCTGTAATCCCAGCACTTAGAGAAGGCCAGGTGGGAGGATCACTTGAGCCCAGGAATTCCAGACCAGCCTGGGCAAAATAGTGAAACTCCATCCCTACAAAAGAAAAAAAAATTAGCCAGGCATGGTGGCACATGTATATAATCCCAGCTACTCCAGACTATAATTGGGAGGATGAGGTGGAGAATGGCTGAGGTGGGAGGATCACTAGAGCCAGAGAGGTTGAGGCTGCAGTGAGCCATGATCACGCCACTGCATTCCAGCCTGGTAGACAGAGCAAAATGCTGTCTCAAAAAAAAAAAAAAAAAAAAAAAAAAAACTGTCCTAACAAGTAAGGGTGAGGCAGAAGAGAATCAGTGGCAGAGTGAAATGTTATCAGAGAGACTCGACCAGCCATTGCTGGCTTTGAAAATGAAAGAGGCTGGCCGGGCGCGGTGGCTCAAGCCTGTAATCCCAGCACTTTGGGAGGCCGAGACGGGCGGATCACGAGGTCAGGAGATCGAGACCATCCTGGCTAACACAGTGAAACCCTGTCTCTACTAAAAAAATGCAAAAAACTAGCCGGGCAAGGTGGTGGGCGCCTGTAGTCCCAGCTACTTGGGAGGCTGAGGCAGGAGAATGGCGTGAACCCGGGAGACAGAGCTTGCAGTGAGCTGAGATCCGGCCACTGCACTCCAGCCTGGGCGACAGAGCGAGACTCCGTCTCAAAAAAAGAAAAAAGAAAATGAAAGAGGCTATGAATCAAGGAATGTGGGGAGACTCTAGAAGCTGGAAAAGGCAAGGAAATGGATTGTTCTCCAGAGCTTCCAGAAGGAGCAGAACCCTGCTCACACCTTGACTTTAGCCCAGGGAGGCCCATTTCCGACCTGCAGAGCTGCAAGATAATAATATTTGGGGTCATTTTTACAGCAGGAATAGGAAACAAATACTAGAGGGGAGGCTGGGATAGACATGGAGCCTATGAGTGATGAGTGTGGGCAAAAATGCATGTTGTGGGCCTAGATTTGGGCATGGTTCATTCATTCATTCATCCATTTACCCATTGTCATCAATAATGTCCCATGTGCCCCCGGCATCATGCTGGGGATAATAATGGTGAACAGAGGACCTTGTGACATTTACATTCTATCCAGGGAAATGGTCATTGAACAAATAATTGAATAACTAATAACGCAACTGTGACTGTATACCAAGTCCATAACATGGGAAAACTTCGTCCAAAATGCTGCACTAATCAGTCTGCAACAATGATGCCCATTCATGCGGCTGAGAGTCAGTGAGTCACAGAGAACACTACCAAGTACAGGATGCTCACTCATTCATTCAAGCATTTACTGAGCACCAACTGTGTGCCAGCCGAGGTGCTGGGCTCTGGGGATACCTGGATAAACAAGACAGAGTCCCTGGTCTCATAGAGTTTAAAGTCCAGTGGGCGATACACATCAAACACATATTCATACGGTTAAGTATCTCATTGTAATTTTGATACATAAAGAAAGAGGATATGACCTAAATTGGGGAAAGCCAGGGAGGGCTTCTCAGAGGATGGACTGGGACGGAGGAAGAAGGGGACGGTGCCTCAGCATGGACCTGGTGAGTCCACAGACGGCCAATCATGCAAGGCTCTGAAGATTAAAGCAAGGTTTGGGGGCTCTCTCCTCTGAACAGTGGGGATGCACAGACAGGTTTCAAGCAAGAGGACATGATCGGATGTTCACCCTAAAGCGACTGCTCTTCTGCTGGGTCGGGAAAAGATGGGCGGGGAGGCCAGCGTGGAGAACGGGAAATGAACAGGAGGCTGTTGCTGTGGCCCAGGCAGCAGCACTTGGGGCTGGCTGGTGTGAGCAGTGCAGGGGAAGAAGAATGGCTCCAGGAGGGGTCGCAAGACTCTGGCTTGGGCAATGTCGTGGGTTGAATTCTGTCCCTCAGAAAGATATGTCCAAATCCTAACATCCAGGACCTCTGATTTTGACTTTACTTGGAGAAAAGGTCTTTGCAGATGTAATTGGTCAAGCTGGAATGAAGTCATAATGGTGAACCCTCCGCCAATGACTGTGTTCTATTAGAAGAGGACACAGCGACACACACAGTGGAGAAGGCGGCCATGTGAAGATGGAGGCAGAGATTAGAGGGATGCAGCCACAAGCGGAGGAACACCAAGCATTGCCGGGAGCCACAGAAGCTGCAAGAGGCAAGGAGGCATTCTTCTCTGGGGTTTTTGCCAACACCTTCATTTTAGACGTCCAGCCTCCAAAACCATGATAGAGCACATTTCGATTGTTTTAAGCCACCCAGTTTGTGGTGATGTGTTACAGCAGCCCAGGTTACTAAGACAGGCAATGACAGGTATCAGCCACCTGCCCTGTCAAAGCCACCTCTCCCTGCACTGTTGCAGAAGCCTCCTGCATGACCTCCTTGTGGCCAGCCTGGTCCCTCCACCATCTGTTCTCCACCCAAAGCCAGTGGCATCCCGTGGAACCCGAGATCCCATTCCTCCTCTGCTCAACCTTCCATCGTTCCCCATCTTTCTCAGGATCAAGGCCCAAGTTCTACCATGACATACAAGGCCCTCCATAAACTCTCTGGCTTCGTCTCCCTCTGTTTTCCCTCCCTGAGTGATGCCTCGGGGCCTTTGCACTGGTCACTTCCACTCCCTGGAACTGTCTCCCCAGGTATCCTTATGGCTCGCTGGCTCACTCCCTCCTTCCCACACGGCCTCAAGTGTCTCTTTATCCAAGACACTTTCCCTGGCCTCCCACCATAAATCAGCAATGCCAACCCCCACGAATGGGTGTGACAGGCAGAATAACCGCCCTCCAAAGATGTCCACATCTCAACCCTCCTTTACCTTTCTCCATAACTCTTATCTCCACGGAGCATGTTACCTGTTTACTTGTTCACTTAGTCACTGCCCGTCTCCCTTATTGTCCTATATATCCATTAGAGCAGGGACCACTGACTGTCACTGAATTCTCAGCACCTAGAACAGGGCCTGGCACATATGTATTTGTAAAATACATAAATGGCTTATTTACCGAGATGGGGAGCACTGAAAGAGGATCTTTTGGCGGGGGGACTAGTATGAGCTCATTTCAGTTAAATGCCACCATTGACTGAGGCACCAGTTAAGTGCATTCTCATTTTTGGTAATCAAATCCAACTTTTGGGCAGGTGCAGTGGCTCATGCATATAATTCCAGCACTTTAGGAAGCTGAGGCGGGCAGATCGCCTGAGCCAGGAGTTTCAGACTAGCCTGGGCATCATGGCAAAACCCCATCTCTACAAGAACATACAAAAAATTTGCTGGCCATGGTGGTGCACGCCTGTAGTCTCAGCTATTTGGGAGGCTGAGGTGGGAGGATTTCTTGGGCCCGGGAGGTCAAGGCCGCAGTGAATTGTAATCACGCCACTGCGCTCCAACCTGGGCAACAGAGTGAGACCCTGTCTCAAAAAGATAAAAATAAAAATATAGGTATGAGCTGAGAGGAGAAAACATTTTTAATAATAATAAAATATAAAATCCAACTCACTGAGGCTACAAGGACTGCTATGTGTGGCTATGGCTACTTTTTGGTCTTCATCTCCAGCCATGTTCCTCTTCATTCATTTTTCTTGATACAATGTGCCCCTTCCCTATTCTCCAGCAGGCTAACTACGCTGCCTCAGGGCCTTTGCACTTGCCATTCCTTCCACCTGGCATTCTCCAGCTCTTTGAATGGTTAAGTCTCTGTGCTCACTCAGTTTCTGCTCCATGTTGCTTCTCAGATTGGCCCTATCTGATACTCTCCACCACCACACACACACACAGTCTTCTCACATCATCCTGTGTGTTATCTTTACACAATCTCCCTTTATCACAATCTGCAATTGTCCTGCTTGCACATCTGCTGCCACTTGTCTGCCTCTTACCTCTGGCCCAATTAGTTCCTTTAAGGCAGAATCTTGTCTCTCTTATTCCCCATGAAATCCCCAGCA
>NW_012121709.1:4033812-4115037 GCF_000951035.1 Colobus angolensis palliatus
TATACACTTAGGGTTCAGTTACTGATTTGTAAGCTTGTCAGTCTGTTAGTAAAGTCCTAGAAGATCCTGAATTTCAACCTTACAGGATAACTTTTCTTAATAACCTGAAGAAGGCTGCATGACATGGCATGCTTTTCAATACACAAACCTAACTTGCTTTAGGTCAGATCAATATAGGAACATGCCATTTGCACACAAGGGAAAAGAAGAAGAAGAAGAAGGATTGTTTGCTTCTCAAAGCAAATATCCTATACAAAATAAGAGCTCTCAGTTCTCTCCGTTCTTTCCAACCTCTGAACTTTTGCTCACTGTTCTTCCCTCTAATTGGAGTGCTGTTTCCCCTCCTCATGGCCAAACTCCTGCTTATTCCTCTAACCTCAGCTTACAAATCACTTCCTGGGGAGAGATATTCCTGAGCCTCTTGACCTGGTTCATTTTGTCGATGATACCTTCGCCCCCAGCATTCATTCTTCCCATAGCCCTCAGCTCACTGATAACGGCTGTTCAATGTCTGCCTGTCCTGCAGTATCACACGCTCCAGGGGAGAAGACGCCTTGTCCATCTTACTCTCATATCCAAAGAACCACCTCCACACCAGGAACACAGTAGCTGCTCAGTCATCACCTGGGAATAACCTAGACTCCTCTTTCTTCTCATCTTGCTAAATGTTACCCCAGCAACCGTATTAGAAACTTGGTCTACTCATTTACCCACACCTACTGCTGTGAACTCTAGCACCTCAAAAGCACTCACATCTATCCACTGTTTTTGTTTGTTTGTTTTTTTTTTTTTTTTTTTGACAGAGTCTCACTCTGTCGCCCAGGCTGGAGTGCAGTGGCGCAATGTCAGCTCACTGCAACCTCCGCATCCCATTTTCAAGTGATTGATTCTCCTGCCTCAGCCTCCCAAGTAGCTGGGACTACAGGCCTGTGCCACCACATCTGACTAATTTTTGCATTTTTAGTAGAGATGGGTTTTCACCATGCTACCCAGGCTGGTCTCAAACTCCTGACCTCAGGAGATCCACCTGCCTTGGTCTCCCAAAGTGCTGGAATCATAGATGTGAGCCACCACTATCCCCTCTTCTTAACTGTCACTGCCAATGTACTGGTTTAAACTCTTATTACATCTTCTCTGGAGTACTACAATGGCCCCTGGGGACCGTTAATTTTACACGTCAATTTGGCTAAGCTGCAGTACCCAGATATTTGGTCAAGTTGCTGTGAAGGTATTTTCTTAGATGAGATTAACATTTAAATTAGTAGACTTACAGTAAAGCAGATTGACCGCTATAATGTGGGTGGGCCTTGTCCAATCAGTTGAAGGAATTAAGAGGGGAAAAAAAACAAACAAACTGAAGTTCCCAGAGGAAGAGGGAAATCTGCCTCCAGACTGCATTCAGTCTCAAGCTGCAACATCAGCTCTTCTCTCAGACTCTAGCCTGCCTGCCTACCTTGCAGATTTTCAGCTTGCCACCTTCTGTAATTGCATAAGCCAATTTCTTAAAACAAATAGCAGTGTCTCTCTCTCTCTCTCTGGATAAATATATATATATGTATATAGATACATATACACACAGTGTGTATCTATATACATATATATACACAAACACATATGTGTGTATATATGTACACAAACTCAAACTATTTTGTATATATATTATACAATATATATAAATAACCATACTAGTTATATTTATAACTATGTAAATACACACATACACACACACATGCATGCTATTAGTTCAATTTCTCTCGAGAGCCCAGAGTAATACAGCCTCAAAATCAATCTCCCAGCCTGAAGCTTTGTTCTTCCTGTCTGCTTTCACTTCCATATCTGTAGTCATGAAGCATCCTTTGTTTGGAATTATCTCCTTCCCAGAAACTCTCCTCCATCCCCCACTTTCCAGTCCCCTGGATTGTCCCAACCCCACACACAACTGACCATCCAAGATAAACCAGGATCAGACACGAATACAGGTTGATCTGACCCCAAAGTCCACCCCAAAGCCCAAAGAGTAGTCAAAACTACTCTTGCTCAATGGTACTCGCACAGCCTGATTCAAATGCAATGTGTTAGATAAGTGAGCATTTCTACACTTTTCATTGTGGAAATGTCTAATGTATACAAAAGTAGGATAAATAGTGTCATGAACCTCTTCTACTCATCTCCCAATTTCAAAAATTATCAGCTCACGGCTATTCTTTCATCTACACTCTCTCTTCCTTCAACTCTTGCATTATTTTGAAGCAAATCCCAAACATTGTACCAATTATCAATGTATTTATGAATATTTCAGAATGTATCTGATGATAAAGACCATTTGTTTTAACATAATCACAATAGCATTATCCCACTTCAAAATTTGACAATCACCTCTTTTATTGGTGGCAGCAGTGGGATACAATCATCTTTTTTGGGGGGGGTGGGGGGGACACAGTTTCACCCAGGCTGGAGTGCAGTGGTGTGATCTCAGCTCACTGCAACCCCCACCTCCCAGGGTCAAGTAATCCTCCTACCCCAGCCTCCTAATTAGCAGGGATTATAGGTGCCCACCACCATCTCCAGCTAATTTTTATATTTCTAGTAGAGACAGGGTTTCATCATGTTGGCCAGGCTGGTCTTGAACTCCTGACCTCAAGTGATCCACCTGCCTCAGCATCCACCCAAAATGTTAGGATTACAACTATGAGCCACCATGCCTGGCCTACCACCATCTCTTAGTATTATCAAATGTCTGATCCAGTGTTCAGATTTCTAGTTACCTTATCAATGTCATTAACGCTTTTCAGGTATTGTTTGTTTGCTTGCTTGTTTGTAGCAGCATCCAAATAAGGTCCAAAGATTTTGACAGACTGTTGTGTCTACTAAGTCTCTATAAAACCATAGGTTCCCCTCTGTCTTAGTTTGAGCTCCGCCAAAAGCATATCTGCAGACAAGAATTTGGGTGCAAACAGTTGATTCTGGAAGCAGTTCCAGGAAACATGGTAAGGAAGTAGAGAAATGACCGAGAGAGAAGGAATATGACCCAATAAGGTGCACCTTCAGAAACACTAGCCACTTGGGGTAGATGGTGTGAAATCCTCAGAGACTTAGGACCTTGGAGACACTGTCCAGCTTGGGAATCGGAGCCTCTATTTACCAACTCCCATCCCGCCTTGGTAGAAGGTTGCTCCTGGGGCATGAACTCTCAGCACTTCCTGCCTACCCTGTGGACAGAGCCAGCACAGTTCAGCAGCCAGAGTGACCCTCAGGCAGAGACACAGGAAGCCTTGGTGTGTGCAAAAGCAGTGTGCAGCTGACCTCCAGTACCGACTACGGGGAGGCACCGACAGCATCAAATACAATCTCCATTTTAGATGTGCATTTTCTTTGTTGAAATAAACAGGTCATATTTTAGTTTCCCATTTCTGCTGCAACAAGTGACCACAAGCTTAATGGCTTAAGCAATGCAAATGTATTACCTTACAGCTCTGGAGAGCAGAAATTTGACACAGATGTCAAGGGGCTAAAATCAAGATGTCAGCAGAGCTGTGTTCTTTTCTGGAGGCTACAGAGGAGGATCCATTTTCTTGTTTTTCCAACTTCTAGAGACCACGTAATTCACGGCCCCTTCCTCCACCTTCAAAGCCAGCAATGCAGTTGAGACTTTCTCACATGACATCACTCTGATATTGACTCTACTACCTCCCTCTTCCATCTATAAGCATCCTTGTGACTATGTTGAACTCATCCAGATAATCCAAGAGAAATCTCACCCTTCTCAGGGTCAGTTCATTAGCAATATTAATTGCACCTACAACCTTAATTCTCCCTTGCCACATAACCTAATATAGTCACAGATTACAGGGATTAGGATGTGGACATCTTTGAGGAATCATTATTCTAATCACCAAAGACAGTCTGGAATTTGGTAATGCATCCTTGTGGTGCTATTGTTACATGTTCCTCTGTCCTCTGTAGTTTCTGTAAATTGCAGTTGGAATTAGACACTTAATTGATTCAGGGTCAATTTATTTTTGGCAAGACTATGTCACAGGCCGTATCATGAGTGTCCACATTGTAAAAATTACCTTGCAGGATGAGGCACACTTATGCACACTAAGTAGACCAAGAATTTACAGCTGCTTATAATCAACCCTCCTGTTACAATTCACAGGATGTCAAAAAATATTGGACTAGGAGAAATTTTCAAAGAAAGATATACATTCCATTTATTCTTTATGTGGAAAAAATAAAATCATTTTTGTTCCCATTTATAGGCAAAAATAATCATCATCACCAAGAATAAGAAAAGTTTTTGAAAAAACATTTGCATGGTTTAGAGGAAAAAGAACTTTCAAAACAAAGCAAGAAACTTGCATTCCCAGTATTCTCTAATCAGGAGTTCTAAAAGCACATTCTATCTGAAACTCAATTTTTTTCAGCACCAAGGGCTCCCAGGTTTTCTATAAGATGCCCAAAATTCATGACCCACTGCAAGAAAGGTACCCAAGTACATACAAAACTAAAACAAAATACAGCTGCATCTCATTTCCTCACCATTTCAGCCACTGGAGAAGACCTAGTCTCCAAATTAGGTCAGAAGGATAACAATTTGCCAAGCGACATGTGAAGAAGAAATCTTTCCGGCCCAGACATTATGAGGAAGAATAACCACTCGACTCAAGGAATGAGCTTAGTTTTGTTTTCTTTTGTTGTTGTCATTCATGTTTTCAATTTTCTAAAATTGCTTACTTCTCTGGGTTTTCAAATGTCAGAGGCAGAAGGTTTCTCACCTTACAGAATCTCCCAGAACTCTGTCATCAAATTAGAGTGGCCAACAATGATGTTAACATTTATCTATGTCACAGATGAACATCATATTTCATAGTAACTGGTCTTAACAAAAAACAGTGTGAGCAACTTTAGACCACAGGACATAGACTTGGCCAGAAGAGTGGAAAAAGTAGCAAGCAGGAAGAGAAAAAAAGATTTTCAAAGAGCTTTTAAAATGGGGAGGAAGAGTCATTGGTGATAAAATATGGCTCTGTGAAATGGAAACAACATAATTTAAAAGACAGTGTGGATTTACCCACACTCATGGATGGAGGAGAAATTATTTGAAGATGTACTTTGCACACGCTAACAGAGTAGCTATACAAAGTAACAACAACAACACAATAACTACAGAAGAATTTACAGAACTACATCTACTTAATACATACTTTTTTTATTCTTCATTTTTATTGGATTTTCTGATTAAAAATATTTAACCCATATAGATATGCATAACTTAAAAAATAGAAACTTTTCAGCCAGGTGCAGTGACTAACACCTGTAATCCCAGCACTCTGGGAGGTTGAGATGGGTGGATCACCTGAGGTCAGGAGTTCAAGACCAGCCTGGTCAACATGGCGAAACCCTGTCTCTACTAAAAATACAAAAAAAAAAAAAAAATTAGCTGGGTGTGGTGGCATGCAGCCTGTAGTCCCAGCTACTTGGAAGGCTGAGGCAGGAGAATCACTTGAACCCGGGAGGTAGTTTGCAATGAGCCAAGATCCCACCACTGCACTCCAGCCTGGGTGACAGAGTGAGATTCTGTATCAAAAAAAAAAAAATTTTTCGGCAGGGCACGGTGGCCCAAGCCTGTAATCCCAGCACTTTGGGAGGCCGAGACGGGCAGATCACGGGGTCAGGAGATCGAGACCATCCTGGCTAACACGGTGAAACTCCATCTCTACTAAACCGGGCGAGGTGGTGGGCGCCTGTAGTCCCAGCTACTCGGGAGGCTGAGGCAGGAGAATGGCATGAACCCAGGAGGCGGAGCTTGCAGTGAGCCGAGATCTGGCCACTGCACTCCAGCCTGGGCAACACAGCGAGACTCCGTCTCAAAAAAAAAAAAAAAGAAATTTTTCATAATTCTATCACATAGAAAAACATTGTTAACAATACTGGGTAAGTTATTTCCAATATACAATCATATATGCTCATGTACATATATAAATGGTTACTGACACATATATACAACATATATATTAAATTACATATCACTTTTATATGACAAAAAATTGTCTTCAAAGATAGGATTATATAAAACATATCTTCAACTTGCTTCTTTAACTTATCAATGAAGCATGGATATCTCTGTATACTGACACATCTGTCTTATCTGATCTTTTGAATGACTGCATCATAGGCCATGAAGAACAGTGCTCATTAATATAATTTCTCCCTATTAATGGGCATTTAGGTTATGACCTTTTGAATGATCTTCTAAGGAAGACAAAGGAAGAGTATATTAAATCCTTTCTCAAGTAAAAGCAACATAAAATACACTTTTTAAAACTCTTCAGCCTACCACACGGAACTTGGAAAATTTAAATGCTGTCCTCTCTTAATTTGAATTCCACTGATGTCAGTTTTGCTTGTTTGCACAGATTGGGCTCATTATAATATTTGGTATGATGCATTATCTCTGATCTATGCTTTTATTTATTTTATTAGTCATTTTTTAAAGAATATCATTAGCTTATAGAAACTCACCATCAACAACAAAACCCAGGACCCAGTCAACAACTCACATCCAACCCAGTGGTCTCCCAAGCCCATCTTCCTACGCCTCTTACCTCAGGTACCACCTTCCCGAATCTCACAGTCATCAATGCCTTGCTTGCATTTTTCTTTTCACTTATACCCTAAATATCAAAACTCACTAGGTTAATTTCTGTTGATGAAAAATATTGCCATCATTGTGGTTGCTTGCATTTTTACACTCTTTTTGCATCTGATATGTATTCCTAAGCATATGTTTTTATTTTAGTTTTTAACAAATGAGTATCAACTTGCATGTAACTTCTTGGAATTTTTTCTTCCTTTTACCTAATATGACATTCCCAAGTGCCTTCATTTGGCTTCTCCCAAAAGCTGACTGAGGACAAGGATTCAAGTACAAATTGTTTGGGATGGAGGTAGAGAAATGAGGCAGGGAAGGAAAGATGGTCAACAAAAGCACAGCACATGAGAAGCAGCAGCTTCATGAACATGGGTTTCCTTTTAGGATAATGAAAATGTTTTGGAACTAGAAAGAAGTGGTGGTTGCACAACATTGCCACTGAATTGTTCCTTTTTAAACGATTAATTTGTGTTATGTGTGTTTCGTCTCTTTTTTTATAAAAGTGCAAAGGCATAAGAATTATATAATGGACTTTGGGGACTCGCGGCGGGGAGGTTGGGAGGGGGTGGTACACTGCTCAGGTGACAGGTACACTAAAATCTCAGAAATCACCGCTAAAGAACTTATCCATGTAACCAAAAAACCACCTTACCCCAAAAACCATTGAAATGAATTTTTTTTAAGTGCATTATCAAACCAACCACCACGGAGGGCAACTGGAGCTGAACCTCTCTGGGGAAGCTCAGGGTGTACATATACATACTTCAGAGTTATCTCACCCGGGCAGTGAGGCAGCTGGGGTTTACCAACTCCTGTCATTCAAAGATTGAGAGCTCTTCCGAAGGAATGTCAATTCCCTGGGGCTTCCAGCCTGCCATGGAGATGGCAAGGCGCACTCCAGCTGGTGGGCACTGAAGATTGTGAGCATGAGGGTAGAGGCGGGACAGGTGCAAACACTGCCAAGTATCAAAGTTCACCATATTGTTGCCTTTTCCACTTTTGTGTTTTATTTTTTGTTGTTTTCTATTTTTCTGATTTACTTTTTTTTTTCTTAACTTTCATTTTAGGTTACATGTGCAGGTTTGTTATACAGGTAAATTGTGTGTCATGGGGGTTTTATGTACAGATTATTTTGTCACCCAGGTAACAAGCATAGTACCTGATAGGTAGTTTTTTGGTCCTCTCCCTCCACCCTCAAGTAGACCTCATGGTCTATTGTGTCCTCCTTTGTGTGCATATATACTCAAAGGTTAGCTCCAAACTTATAAGTGAGAGCATACAGTATTTGGTTTTCTGTTCCTGTGTTAGTTTGCTTAGGATAATGGTTTCCAGCTCCATCCATATTGCTGCAAAGGACATGATCTCATTCTATTCTATTCTACGGCTGCATAGTATTCCATAGTGTATATGTACATTTTTTAAATCCAGTCTACCGTTGATGGGCATTTAGGTTGATTCTGTGTCTTTGCCATTGTGAACAGTGCTGCGATGAACATACATGTGCATGTCTTTATGGTAGAAAGATTTCCATTCCTTTGCGTATACACCCAGTAGTGGGTCTGCTGAGAAATACAAATCAAAACCACAATGAGATACCATCTCACATCAGTCAGAATGGCCATTATTAAAATGTCACACACAAAAAAACCAGATGCTGGCAAGGTTGGGGAGAAAAGGGAACACTTACACACTGCTGATGGGAGTGTAAATGAGTCCAGCCACTGTGGAAAGCAGTTTGGTGATGTCTCAGGGAATTTAAAACACCCTTTGTGTTTTTGTTTTTTTTTGGTTTTGTTTTTTGTTTGTTTGTTTGTTTTTTCTGCTGTGTTACATTCCATTACTGGAAAAATCACACTTTTTCATCCACATTCTGTTATCTGGTTCGTTTCCAACTGATATAAGAAAACATGGCATTAGGGGGAAAATTGTATAAATTCAAGGGATACAAGGGCAGTTTTGTTACATGGATAGATTGACTAGGGTGAAGTCTGAGCTTTCAGTGTAACCATCACCAGAATAATGTACATTGTGCCCATTAAGTAATTTCTCATCCCCCATCCCCTCCCACCTCCCACCCTTCCAAATCTCCAGTGTCTATTATTCCATGCTCTATGCCCACATGTACACACTATTCAGCTTCCATTTGTAGTTGAGAACATACAGTATTTAACTTTGTGTTTCTAAGTTATTTCACTTAATGGCCTACAGCTCCATCCATGTTGCTGCACAAAACATAATTTCATCCTTGTATGATTGAATAGTATTCCATAGTGTGTATATATATATATGCCACATTTTCTTTATCCACTTTGATTGATTCCATATCTTTACTATTGTGAATAATGCTGCATTAAATTTCATAGTGCATATGTCTTTTTATATAACTATTTCTTTTCCTTTGGGTAGATATCCAAGAGTAGGATTGCCAATCAAATGAGAGTTTGATTTTTAGTGCTTTAAGAAATCTCCATACTATTTTCCATAGAATTTGTACTAATTTACATTCCCCCCAATGGTGTATAAAGCATTCCCTTTTCTATGCATCCTCCCAGCATCTGTTATTTGGTGACTTTTTGTTAACAGACAAAAGTCAGTGCAGTGGCTCAAGCCTGTAATCCCAGCACTTTGGGAGGCCAAGGTGGGAGGATCACTTGAGCTCAGGAGTTTGAGACCAGCCTAAGCAACATAGCAAGACCTCGGCCACACTAAAAAATCAAAAAAATTAGCAGCACGTGCTGGCTCACACCTATAGTCCTAGCTACTCAGGAGGCTGAAGTGAGAGGATCGCTTGAGCCCAAGATATCAAGGCTGCAGTGAGCTGTGATCACACCATTGCACTCCAGCCTGGGTTGCAGAGCGAGACCCTGTCTCAACAATAACAACGCTAATTAATAATAGCAATTTAGACCACTGTAAGATGATATCTCATTGTGATTTTAATTTGCTTTCTCTGATGATCAGTAATGTTGAGCATTTTTTGATATGCTTGTTGGCCTTTTAGGTTATATCCAGAAGAAAAATTACTAGGTCATGGGATTATAAATTTTCCAATTGAGTTTATAACACTAAACTGTTTTTTCCAAAATTGATGCACCAATCTGCATTCCCTCTACAACTCCACATCCCTTGTAACCCTTAGTTTGTCAGATTATTTATTTATTTATTTATTTATTTATTTATTTATTTTTGAGATGGAGTCTCACTCTGTCATCCAGGCTGGAGTGCAGTGGCTCAGTGGCGCGATCTCGGCTCACTGCAATTTCCGCCTCCCAGGTTCAAGCCATTCCCCTGCCTCAGCCTCCCGAGTAGCTGGGATTGCAGGTGCCTGCCACCATGCCCAGCTAATTTGTATTTTTAGTAGAGACAGGACTTCACCATATTAGCCAAGATGGTCTCAATCTCCTGACCTCATTATCTGCCCACCTCGGCCTCCCAAAGTGCTGGGATTTCAAGCATGAGCCACCATGCCCAGCCTTTTTAAAATTTTTACCAAACAAATTCGTGCAAAATAATATCTCATTCTGGTCTTACTTTGCCTCATCATTAAGGATGTTCCACATCTCCTTATACATTTATTAGTAGTCATATATGGTTCTACATTTGAAATGTCTGTTCTTGTCATTTGCCCATTTTTCTATTTGGTTGTTGAGCTTTGCTTATTTATTTCTAGAAATTCTTTACATATGGCTCATTAATACTCTCCCTTGTTAGCTGCATGTGTTGTGAATATTTTCTTCTAGTTTATAATGTCTTCCACCTTTTCACGAGTCTGTTGAGAAGCAATATTCTTCGTTTTAACAGTCAAATTTATCAAACGTATCAGTTTTAAAAATACTGTCTGACCACAGAAAGCTAATCAAATAAACTATGGTACATCTATACAATGGAATATTTAATAATAACTATTAAAATTTATTTTGTTGAAAAATATTTCTTTAAACTGAACTGTTTTTTGCAATTTAATGTTACATTTAAAAAAGCATACCAAAAAACAGTAGGTATATCAAGATCCCACAGTACGAATTTTTTTAAGTCTAATAGATACACTATGTTAGCAAGTTTCTGGACACATAACCACTCTTACTCACTCCTGGTGAAGGGTGTACATTTCTACGATCTCTATAACTTGCAATTTGCCAATGTCCATCAAAAATTTAAATTTATGTGTAACTTGACCCAGCAATTCTCCTTTAGGATATTTACTCAACCAATATCCTCATATGTGTGCCAGGAGGCATACATACAATTGTATTCATTGCAGCGCTGGTCAATAGCAAAAGACAAAATTATAAAACAGCCATACAATGGAATACTATGTAGCTGTTAAAAAAGAACAATGTTGTCTATATGTATTATAATGCAATTATCTCCAAGGCACATTGTTAAGTGAAAAGAGCAAGATAGTATTGTATATTATTTGCATTAAAAATATTTAGTGCTATATAAATCCTTTGTACGTATTATTTGCGTAGAATGTTTCTGAAAGCAAAAAAGAAAAAAATAGTAATTGATTAGTTGCTTTGGTCTACAGGATATCCTCATAACCTCTTTAGAAAGTAGATATTATTATTCTATTCATTAGACATGAGGAACCTAGAACAACAGAACTCCGGAAGTCTCAGTGGGACAAAAAGAAAAGAATCCAATGAGATCATCACTATTAATTCACTCCCAGTTTCTTGACTGTTGTCCCTGTGCCAGATTCTCTGGAATCACAATAGCACCTACAGCACAGAGTGGTTTGATGATTAAATGAGACCCAATAACCAGGAATTTCCTCCCCACAGATGCTTAATAAATAGGAGCTGGGTTTTATAACAATGTAATTAATAGTATATAGTCATTTATTTTGCAGCTTATCTCATCTGGTTTTGCCAACAGCACTGTGTATTAAGTAAGGCAGGAGTGGTTGCTATCATATCCATTTTACAGAAAACTGAGGCTCAGGAAGGTGAAGTTCATAGGGGCTCCTCATGCAATCAATTCTGGAGCACACAGAAGAGGCTTCCTGGAGCTGATGGTGCTCAACCACTAGAGGGCTCAGACAGAATCCTGGCTCTGCCCGTCACTTGCTCTATGGCATCCTGAGCAAGTTACTTAGGCTTTCCATGCCTCGACTTTGGCATCTATAAGACGGAAACAAACAAAAGCACTGCATCTTAAAATGCTGAAGATGAGATGAATGAATATGTATCAATGACTACAACTAGTGATTGCTTTAAAATGTAAGTCAGATCCTGTCACTCTTCAGTACAGACCTTTCCATTGGCTCCCATCTACTTTGCTATAAAATCCAAAATCTTCACTGTAAATGGCCCATGGAACTTCACATGGCCTGGCTGTCCAACAACTTTCTCTCTGTTCTCAGCCTTTGGCTCACTCCTCCTCCATCAGCTGGCTTCCTAGCTGCCTGGAGACACACAGAGCTCAGCCCTGCCTCCAGGCCTTAGGACATTTTGTTCCCTCTCTTAGGAACACACTTCCTGGCTTCTCTGTCACCTCTCAAGCCACCCTTCCCTGACCACTTTTCCCCATCACCCTCCTTGTCCGTGCCTAGCACCTTGCTGGCCCTAGGTAAATGTTAGGTCTCCCAAAAGGCAGGAGACACGATCACTACAGGCAATGAGCACAGCATAAGCAAAGGCCTGGTGGTGGGGACAGAGCATGATCCAAGCAGGGACCCACACAGAGTTCCTTTGACCTGGTGCTGCCACCCTGGTTATGTTGGAACCCCCGAAAGAGTCCCGCTCTGGGCAGGGGTCGCCGCGAGGGACCACTCGACACCGAAATCACAGCAGAGAGACACTTTTATTTCTAGCGCGCTAGGGTCCCCCGTGCACAAAGATGGCCAAGGGAACCCCGAGCGTTGGTGACAAGCTGCTTATAAAGGCAAAACACCACAAATTCAAACAAGGCGCGAAATTCAAACAAAGCTTTAGGGCGTGAGATGATTGGGGCTTGTACGCATGGGGGGGTTTTCCTGGAATTGTTTTTCTGTTTGAATTCCGGGAACATTGGGTGTTTTTCTCAATTACCCATGGCCACCTATCACCCATGGCCACCTGGTGTTGGGTGTTTTCCTCAATCATCCATGGCCACCTGGTGTTGTTTTTCTTATTCCATGGCCTATTTCAGTTAGGGGAAATGGGCTCTGCTTACCACCAAGACACCTCGGACACACGGATTTCTTAGAAGCCCAGTCAAAATGCTCTGGGCTGACTCCTTCTCCCATATTTCCTCATCCCCTGTTCTGTTTGACCCCTCATCCTTTCCTAGGGTCACTGCTGCCTTCATCTGCAGCCCAAGGATAGGGGTACAGGCAGCCAGGGCTGGGGGTCCCTCAGTCCCAACTAACAGCTTTGGGGGTCTTTGGAAGGCTGGTGTCTAACAGAATGAGGGGAAGACTTTGGGAGGGAAGAAACCTCCCCAGGGGAAAGCTGCCTTGTGCAGAACTCACAGCTCACGGCCATAAAAAGAATAAAAACTAGAAAAGGCTGCATCTCCTTGGCCCCTTTAAGAAAGACACCTTGGGATTCTGACTGGAGGTCACATCAGGAAACTGAACATGCACGGAAGGGGCTGCCCAACAAAATAATCATTTATTAAGGTACTTGTCTGCACAGCAGGAAATCAGCACAGGGAGTGTGGGTGGGGGAACAGAGCCTCCCTGAAGAAGGCAGCCATCTTTAAAAGAGGGGAGCTTGATTTGAAACACTTGTCTCCAGATGGGACCAGTAATCCTCAGCCCTTAGCCTCATTCCAAACCTCCCAGGAAAAGGAATAGCAGTGCACAGCTTTTTAGAACTTTCCAGAGCAGAAAGGAAAATGAAGAATGAAGAGGCCTTCTTCAGGCCACCACACTGGCTCCCCCCCAACTTGTGCCCACGAGTTTTGGGCTGGAGCTGAGATGGTAGCCTAGCAACATGTTTTATTTCTGCAAAAGGAAGTCATCTTTGAAATGGAGCCACAAGAAGATCTGAAAAGGGATTTCCCAATCACAGCCCTGGGTGAAGCATTTAGGATGGAGCGTCCTCCAAAAGCCAGACTGGCTAGGGCACCACTGCTCCCCTTTCTTGAAAGCTTCATACTTTCTCATTCCACAGAGGCTGTGCAGGATTTTCTCTCTTTGCCTGGAATGTTCTCTCCCTACCACACACTCCACCACCTCCACCATCCCTTGCTTCCCTTGGCCCGGGCAACTTCTTCTCCATCTTCTAGATTTCAACTCAACCAGGGAAGCCTTCTCTGATCACTCTTAAGCAACCAGCTGACCTGCTACATATGGGCTCTTGCATACCCACCCCACCCCCCACCACCCTTCCCCATCCCACCCCTCCCACCACCAAATTGTGTATTGCTCAGTGCTTATCATGGCTGGCATTGCACACTTTATATGGGTGCAATGGTTTATTGCATCTCTTCTCCACTGCTTCGGTTGTACCTTACACTATAGCCACAATGCATGACACATCGTAGTCCCTCAATGAAGATGTGTTGAATTAATGAACAAATGGACCTTTGGGAAAAATATATCAGTATACTTCAGTCTCCTAGTTAAGTATCCAAACACTTGAATGCATGCATGAGTGAGGGATGAATAAATGAGCAAGTGAATGAATGAGCAAATGAATAAATGAATGGGTGAGTGAATGAGTGAGTTATTGAATGAATGAGTGAATAAGTGAGTAACATAGTGACTGCATAAGTGAAGGGGGAAGTAAAAGAGCGAATGAATGAATGACAATGGCTCCCTCGAGGGTGGTCCTATTAGTTAATGTCTTTTTTCTGTCTCTCCTTTTCTCTGTATGCAGAGAAACAGGTAGAAGAGGTTGGCATGAATGTGACTCTAACCAAAACACATGGCAAGGGAGGGAGGGCATTTCCCAAAGGGGCACCTGGTGGTGGGGGGCGGGGGGATGCTTCCAGGCAGAAGCTGACCCCCAAGGGGCAGCTCTGTCCCTGACCCCTTTCACCTTCCCTTGTTCTGATCTTTATGGGGCCGTCTGCCTTTTCGCATCAAAGGAGACAGCAGGGCCGTGACTTGTCCCACAGCAGTTCTATAAAAATGTAATTACCCAATAACCCGCTGTCTGCAAAACAAACCATCTTCCTGTTTCTTCTCCCATAAAAAGCATTTGACAGCCCTGTTCTATCAGCTTATAAAACCTGGAGAGATTTGGCTTAGCCCCCTCTGAAATGAAAACCCTTAGCGGGGAGAGTCCCAAGTGGGGAGAAACACACCTCTGACCCTCCAGGCAGTTGCTTCAAAGTCACTGGAGGTTTTCGGAGAAGGCAAAGAGAGCAGCCTCTCTTGGAAAAATGGGTGACTGGATAATGCAGATCACACCTAAAAAGGGCAAAAGCCTTGGAAACTCTAAGAGCCCAGGCCTGCTGTAGGCACAGGCAGCATCATTGTATCTCACCAGAAAGTCATTCCTTCATTGATTCACTCAATAAACATTTATCAGGCACCTACGACATGCTAGGCATTAGGCTAGGCCCTGAGGGTAAGACTCTAGTGTAATAGGTGCTGGTCCTTTAAGAAACTCACATCTAAAATATACATTTATTTTAAATAATGGAGCACTTTGATCTGAATTTATTGACATGTAAAAAGTGCATATAATCCATCATTACATGGGTGAGGCAGGTTATAAAACAGTAAGTTATGATGGATACATAACATCAAAAATGTACTTAATGCCACTGAATTGTACACTTAACATGTTAAGTTTTATGTTACATATATTTTACCAATATCTACATTGGTAGATTTTGATTAATAAGGCTACATTGATAGATATGGCTTCATTTTGACTTTTTTTCATTGAAAGAGAAACAGAATGGAACTGGGTGGTGGTGATAAAATTATTCTATATCTTGACTGTGAAGCTATCTAGTGGGTTCATGTGTCCCCCACAAAGATGTGTCCAAGTCCTACCCTCTAGTGTCTGTGAATACGACCTGATTTGGAAATAGGGTCTTTGCAAGTGTAACTAAGGCAAGGATCAAGATGAGATTATACTGGATTGAGGATGGTCCTAAACCCAATGCGAGCGTCCTTGCAGAGAAAGGAGAAGGGGATTTGACACACTTACAAAAAGAGGTCCTGTGAACACGAAGGTGGAGATTGGCCTGATGTGGCCACAAACCGGGGAACGCCTGAAGCCATCAAGAGCTGGAAGACACAAGGAACAGCAATGGCGGGAAACTAACCCCGATTTTCTACCAGACAGCATGCTTTCATCACAGAACTGTTCACTAACAAGGGTAGTTTTGCTGTATTCAAATTATACTTTGATTTTTAAAATATCTTTTAAATAGAAACAGAGGGATTGAACAGACATTTCTACTTTTTTACACATCTCCTCTGTTGCAATAGCAGAAGCACATGAAAGGACACTCAACATCCTCAGTCATTAGGGAAGGCAAATCAAAGCATGGTGGGATATTACGGCACACCCATTAGGGTGACTGTCTTCAAAAAGGTTGATAATGATAAGCATTGGTGAGAGTGTGGAGAAACTAGAATCCTTTGCATTGCTGGTGGGAATGTAAAACAGTACAGCTAGTGCAGTGGAAAACAGCGCACTGTGGCTCACGCCTGTAATCCCAGCACTTTAGGAGGCCGAGGTGGGAGCATCATCGGAGGTCAGAAGTTTGAGACCAGCCTGGCCAACATGGTGAAACCCCATCTCTACTAAAAATACAAAAATTAGCCAGGTGGGGTACTGGGCGCCCATAATCCCAGTTACTCGGGAGGCTGAGGCTGGAGAATTGTTTGAACCCAGGAGGCGGAGGTTGCTATAAGCTGAGATCGTGCCGTTGCACTCCAGCCTGGGCAACAACAGCAAAAAAACCACCCAAAAAAAAAAAAAAAAGCACTAAACCCTAAACCTAAAATAACCACGTGATCCAGCAATTCCACTCCTAGGTATAAACCCCAAAGAATTGAAAGCAGGGACTCAAATAGATGCTTGTATGTCAGAGTTCATTGCAGCATTATTCACAGTAGCCAAAAGGTGGATGCAACGCAAATGTTCACCAGCCGATGAACAGATAAACAAAATGTGGTAGTATGTTCAGACAATGGAATATTATTCAGCCATAAATTTAAAAAAAATCTGATACATGCAACAACATGTTGAGTCATGAAGACATTATGCTAAATGGAAGAAGACAGCCACAAAAGGACAAATATTGTATGATTCTGTTTATATGAAGTACCTAGAATAGGCATTTGGAGACAGAAAAGTAGAAGTTACCAAGGACTGGGGAGAGTAGGGAGGGCATTACAGGGCTCCTGTTTGGGATGATGAAAAAGTTCTGGAGATGGATAGTGGTGATGGTTACATAACATCAAAAATGTACTTAGTACCACTGAATTGTACACTTAAAATGTTAAGTTTTATGTTACATATATTTTATCAATATCTACATTGATAGATATTGGTTGGTATAGATAGGTAATAAGTTTTTCTAGGTAACAAACTATATATAGATATTGATCTATCTATATATCTATAGCTATCAATATCAATATAGGTAACAAGTTTTATGTTAAACTTGATAAAGTTACCTATATGATACGTATATGATAAAATATAGGTAACAAGTTTTATGTTACCTATATTTTATCAAGGTAAGTTTTATGTTACCTATCTACAGATACAGATATTGACATACATTTAGACGTAGCCCATGGGGAGAGGTGCCTAGATGGTATGAGAGATGTGGAGGCAGTTTCTGTTTTTATGATTTCTGATGTTTCCAATACTTGTTTTACTGTGAATATACATTGTATAATGAGCTCATGGTCTGACGAGTGAGACAGGGAAGAAAATTGACAATTGGAGGATATGCGAGCCAGGGCATCTAAATCAGACTGGGGAGGGGGTTCCACGAAAGGGTTCCCAGAGAGAGGACAATGATCAGGGATAAGCCAAGCAAAGAAGTAAGGGTGGAGGAGAGAAGGCACTGCCGGTACAATGGACATTGAAAGTACCTGCATCTTACCAACCAAGCAACCAGGTCAGCAAAGTCACACGGCTTCAAGTTCCTCAGCCCTAAAAATGGTGACCATAATCCTTAATATCTCATAAGGTTACGGGATGATTAAGGGACGCAATGTGTATATAAGACTTTGCAGAGTCTGATATGGAGTAAGTACTGGAAAATGCCAGTTATTGTTAATATCGGTATTAGCGCGTAATCAGCTGCAGCCAGGTTGGTGGGTTAGAACTTGACCTGGCCACTTGCTGTGTGACCTTGGATCCACTAGTTAACCTTTCTGTGCCTCAGTTTCCTATTCTGTAAAATAAGGATAAATAATAGTACTTATGCCTTAGGGTGTTATGAGGATTATACAAGTTAATACCTATAAATCAATTACAACAGCGCCTGGCATATGACAAAGACTATATAAGAATTAGCTATTACATTTTGTCATGACTATAAAGGAAAAGAAACGTCTGGAAACAGTACAAAAGAGAAGTCGAACGGCCAAACGTGCTTGGGGAAAGAGCAGTGTAAGAATCATCTTCATGGAAAAAGAAAAGAAGCAAATAAAGCCTTTGGGAAAAAAATCATAAATCTGAAAATAAAGTGTCTTATGACTTATGATGATGCGGTTGCATTTTGGACCGAGATATGTTTAGCTAACAAAATCAAGCTAAAACGGGTTTTGACAGAGTGAAAAGATGTGGGAAATGCATAAAGGAATCAGGCTTGAAAGGCTGAAAGTAAGTCCGCCTCTTTGTTAGAGAAAGGTTCGCTGTGTTCAACATTTGGAATTGATGACTTTGGTGGTTTCCTTTGGGGAAGAAAATATCCTGACATTTCCTGGTAAGTCTTCCTTCCTACCTTCTTGCCCTTAATGATATTTTCTATCAGCCTAATGTCCCTGCTTGAGTACTGATGGCTGTGTGGACACAGATAATATCCAGAATATTAGCAGTTTGGAAGGCTCACAGCAGCATCCGCCACCTTCATAAAGATGCAGGCAACATTGCGGCATAAGCGCCTCTTAACATGCAGTCACAAATCATTGCTCAACAAATTCCAGAATTTCAAAGCTGTGGCATAAATTTCCAAGCCAGAAGAACAGCATGGGAGCCTTAAGTGCTGGGTTTCAACCCTCTAGACTCCCTGGAACCACTGTCTGAGGTTCTGGCAGCATCAATATGGCCCTTTCAGCCTTCTAAGGAATATGAATGGTGTGTTAAGCCAATGAGAGACAGCACGTAGTCTTTGAATGGAAGCCACAGTGTGTACACCAAGGCTTTTGGCTCTGCTTTGAAATTTTGAATAGCAAATCCCTGCTCCTCAATCCTCTGCATTATCGTCTTTTAAATGGGTGTAGCAATTCTTATCCTGGCACAGAATAGAAGGTCTTAAAAAGTCTTTGGGGGTAAAGGGGACGGGATGAGAAAAAAAAAAAAAAAACTATGACTATTGGGATTTTATTTTGCCTTTGACAGAAATCTTTAGAAAGACCATTTTACGCATTAGTAATATATTCAGCTCCAAGTAATAAGAATGCCTCACTATATCCCTTAATTTAATAGTCCTTTCCTACATAATAAAACTTCTAGAAGTGGTCTGCTTCATGTTCTGGTTCAGCAGCTCAGCCACGTCTTGACCAATATTTTGACAAAACAGCTGCTGCAGTTCCAGCCATCACATCCAAATTCAAGACAGGAAAAAAACGGAAAGGGAAAGTGCTGAATCTGTCCCTTTTACCAAGACAATAAATTTTTTTTCCCAGAACATTTTGCAACAGACCTTTTGGACAGAGCTGGGTCATATACCATCTCAGATGCAAGGAAAGCTAGGAAATTAGAGAACAGAACTTTGACCAGTTATAATCCATAGCCTGGGTCTGGGCTCAGTACTGCTCTGAACAAAACCTGGATCCTCTTAGGAAGGGGACAGGGCAATGGATATAAGGCAGGCAATGAACGGTCCCCCCAAGTCTTCAATCCCAACATGCACACAACTTCAGTGATCAAAAAAAAAAAAAAAAAAAAAAAAAAAAAAAAAAAAAAAAAAAAAAAAAAAAAAAAACAGAAGAAAAGAACCCGAAGCAAAAATAATAACAATACGACACTATTCATTTCTTGAAGGGAAACTGATAAATCTTATACGTGTTGGTCTAATAGCAGGATACATTTTTAAAACTTGTGAAAGTGAAAGCAATGAAGGCAGTATCTGTAGAGATGTTCTGAAATAATTCCAACGGGTGAGCAGTCAGATTCCAAGCTTCTCATCTAACTGGTATGAGTAAGTCTCACTGAATTACTCCGATGAGAAAGGATATTTTTCCCAATTCATAGAACCCACAGTGAGACATGAGAGAAACTTGGCATAACCTTTCCAGTCAACGGATATGTATCGAGCAAATATCCTACCTCACAGAGGTAGGTTCCTACCCTCACAGAGCAAACAGTCTAGCAAGGCAGATAAAGAATCACGTAGACAAACACAATGCTATAAACTAGCACTCTACTAAGTGCTATGAAACTTAGCAGGATGCTCGGAGGCAGAAGAGCCTAATTGAAGCTGGTAGGATCAGGATAATGATTAGAAGCACAAGCTTCAGAACCAGGTCTGGGTCAACTTCCCAACATGCCACCATGCCAAGACCAGTGAACTTGGATCATAATAAAAACAAGTATTGACTAAGCACGGATCACGTATTAAACACCACACTCAGCTGTTTAATCACCATGACAACACTTTGAGGTCACCTAGTCCCATTTTAAAGAGAGGAGGATTGGGGATAGAAATGTACCTACTTGAAGTCACGGAATTGGTAACTGGAGGAAGTTGGTATGAACCTGTGTTACTCCTTCTACAAAAGCCAAAGCCATACAAACTCCCTACATCTCAGTTTCTCACATGTGCAGATATCAGGCTGGTAGATGAAATTAGGTGAAATGATCCATGGGCAGCAGTGGGCACCATGCCTGGCACACAGCGAGGGTGCAATAACCGATAACTATTATTCAAACTCTGAGTTTCTAGGATTCATTTGATCATTTCTTCAAGTCCTCTTGGCCTGGGAAGTCTGAACCCAGCCATGCTAACTGATCCATCTTCACAGGGGCTTTGAGATCTCAGGGGTCAAAGAGACAGGAAAATCCATTTCTTTCTTTCTATGCAAATCAGGAAACACCTAAGTTAACAGCTAACAAAAATAAATCAGAGTAATGAGTGCTTTAGTTCAAAATTTTAAAAAACACCAAACAACTACCAGATCTCTTAAAATGAATAGTAGTCAGGTAAGTTCTCAAAATTAGACCCAAAGACTTTTCCTGTTTTGAACCGTGAAGAAATTTTTCAAGAGATGAAATTGAGGACATATATCTTGAATCATTTGTGGATCGAGGGACTCATTAAGCCATGTCAATAAGAGGAGTTATTTAAGCAAATGGATAAAAGCCATTTATTATTTAGCACTTCATATTTGTAAAGGGCTGATCCATTTTCTCTAACACTACCTGCTCCTGACTCCACATTACTTATGAATTTTTTCAGAGCTTCTCACTGATGAACAGGCATCCTTCAGTGCCTGAAGTGAGCAGGTATTCCCATTTTACAGATAGAAAGGGTGAGGCAAAGAACAAAGCCCTCAAATGAGAAGACTGGAGCAAAGCATGGTTTACCCCTGTTTCTCAGCTAAGGAGATGAAAGCAGAGACTGATTGGGAGATTGAGCTGAACCTAGGCAAACTTGCCCCAGATCAGCCAAGATGGCAACCCACACATTCTGCTCTCAGGGTCCACAGTCTCAGGTAGCCCTGCTCAGGAAATCAGAGCTTTGTCAAGTTCAGAGGGTAATGAATACCAATGACAATCCCAGCAATAAGAATTCTAAAAGCTACTGTTCCTTACTGAGCCCTCACTATGCCAGACACTGGGATAAGCCCCTTGTATTCACTGCCTCTTGGATATTCCAACAACCTTGTGAGTTAAATACTATATATTATCATAAACCCCACCTTTACAGATGAATAAGCTGAGGTACAAAATAACATGTAACTTGCTCAGCATTCCTCAAAGAAGCAGCTGCAGAATGGGCATTTGAACCTAAGCGCTCTCAAACCTGTGACTACATTTCAGGGGCATTAAAAGGGTTCCAGGAATTCCAGAAGCATTTGCCATCCAGCCAAGCCCTCATTAACGTCAGGAAAAAATAAATAAATGTGAAATCTACAAATGTTTTAGGAAGGTGAGCAAAGGAGTCCCAGCTCTAAGTTGTTACTGTGTGTCGGGAGCTTCCTGTTTCCCACCAATGGGCACAGCACATCAAACACTTGCTCTTATTCAATGCTGCTGGCAGCCCTCAGGAGGGAGGGATCCCCATTCCACTTGATAGATGAGGAACTTGAATGTCAGAGAAGTTGCCTTAACCAGCAGATGGCAGCGCCAATATCCAACATCATGCCATCTCACTTCTGCAAAGAAAACTTGGGTAGCTTTGCAATACCCTTTCAAACCACTCCTGCCATGCAGAGAAATCTGGAGGGAACTCATATCTCTATGAAAATAATGAGTAGGAACTTGGAAAAACCCAAATTTCCCCTCAGAGTCCCAAGCCTGTTCCTCGGGCTCCCAGCCTAGCTGCTGCCAGTCTCCCAGGAGTCCAGAAAGCCCCGGTGGTTCTGGGACACTGTGTTAGTGTGTGCGTTAGTTCAGGTCCTCTGAGAAACAGATGCCAGGCAGGATCACATGTACAAGGATTGCACAGAGGGAAATGCTTGTGTGAGAGAAAATGAAAAGGGAGCTGGAAGAGGCTGGCAGAGCTGTCAGACTGAGATAGATGCACGTCCAACCTTGAGTGAAGGGGAGAGCAAGGGGAGGTTGGACAGAGGCCTCCAAGACTGATGTGCAGTCTGAGGATAGATCTGCAAGGCCCTTGGGGAGTCCCAGAGCAAAGTCACTGCTGGAGGAGTCCTGTGTCTCCCAGAAACAGGCCTGCCTTCACATCCCTCCTCACTCAGTTATTGGCTTGGAGCAAACAGTGGGAGGCCAGGCCTGGCAACAAAAAGTCATGGGTGTCAGAGTAGCAGCTGGCACCCTTGCAAAATCACACTCCCTGTAGTTGGAGGTTGGCGAGGCACAAACATCTTCAAGGCTTACAGGAACTCAAGTCAGGCAAGTGTTCCCAGGGCTGCTCTAACCCAACCTCCATGCTAGGTTGACACTGTCGTCCAGCTGCCTTGGGAACTGGCAAAGTCTCACTGAGGTAGAAGGCAAGACTCAACTCCGGAGGCAGGGCTCAGACACGGAACCAAATTGAGGACTAGCTAAAACAGAGACAGGGTGGAAGCCCTTTTCCATAAGCCATGCCCACTAGTATGCCATGTCAGTTTACCATTACCATGGCAACACTCAGAAGTTACCACCCCTTTCCATGAGGCAACTGACCTGACAATCCAGAAGTTACCACTCTTTCTAGAAATTTCTGCATAATCTGCCCCTTAATTTGCATATAATTAATATAATTGCATATAATTAAAAATGGGCATAAACATGACTGCAGAACTGCCCCTGAGATGCTACTCTGGGCACATTGCCTGTGAGGTAGACCTCTTCTGCAAGGAGCAGGACCTCTGCTGCTGCTGTACACTGCTGCTTCAATAAAAGTTGCTAACACCATCTGCTCATCCTTGAATTCTTTCCTGGGTGAAGCCAAGAACTCTCCTGAGTTAAGCCCCAGTTCTGGGGCTTGCCCGCCCCGTATCACCACCTGTGACCTCCCAGCTGCCACTGGAGGAGGATGAGTGCCCGCATCCGGAAGATGACATGTAGACCACCCCTGCAATGGGCAGTTCATGCTGGAAGCAAGTGGACCCAGTCCCTGGAGGTGGCAGGAGGAAAGGGAAGTGAAGGAATAGAGAAAGTCTTGCAGGGTCTTATGTCGAAGGCAACCTGGATACACGAGTCTCCCTGTCAACAGGCTGCTTCTCTCATGCCGAGCATGCTGATGCACACGGTAGAGCCAACCTGCATGTCCGTGGAGTTCATCCTGAAGTGAGATCTGATACTCTAGTGGTTAAGAACTTAGGTACCGAGTCAGACCAACACGGATTTGAATTCCCACCTCCACTGCTTACTCCATGGGTGGCCTTGGGGAAGATAAAGTCACCTTGCTGGGCTTTAGTTTACTCATCTGTAAAATGGGTTCAACAGCACCTTCCAGGGTTGTTGTGGAAAATAAAGGAGAGAAGTTTGTAAAGTGTTTAGCCCTTCCCCTGCCCGACTGTACTCATCCAATCAATGCTAGTCTAAGTCCCATTCAACATGAAGAAATGAAAAAATAACCACCTTATAGAATTGTAAAAATGGAGGGAGATAATGTATATTAAATAATTAGCACAGAAACTGGCACATGGACGTTACAATAATCATTTTATACTCATAATCATAAATAATTTAATAACCAAGATAATTATCTCCTGACAGATCTGTTGGCTAGGGCCGAATAGACCCTCTAAGTGTGTCAAAGTTCGATCAGGTAGGTCAGCATCCCAGCTGGAAGCAGATAACAGACTCACACTGGATAATGTCAAGGAGGCACTGTTTACAAAGCTGTGGGTGGAGTGTGGGGAAAACACAGAGGGTAGTGAAGCACCACAGAGCTGCTGCCAATGTGAACTGTTACCATCCCAAAGGCCTGAGGGGCAAAGGCAGGGAGCAGTTCCCTCGGGAGGATGTCTGCAGAGTGGCTGCTTACCAGGGACTGTGACCTTAAGCTGAGGGACACAGTAACCCCCACACCAAGGGAGCTAGGGGGTACATGCGTAACCGTATTCTCCTGCCAAGGCTCCCATTGGTTAAGGCCACCAGGAAGCCAGGGGGCTCAGGGACTGGTCTGTGAAGTGACAGGTCAGCACCTCAGGGCAGGGAGCTGGATGGAGAAGCGGAGACAGTGGATCTGTAGGGGAAATGGGAGACACTCTGCTCATTATCGGAATCGGCTGGGTAATGCTGGCTGCTTGGGGACCCCAAAACCTGAAACTCCCATGCCCTCCCCCTGCCGTTCTCAAGTTTGTGACCAATAGTAGTAATCCAGTGATCGTTTTGGCAATGGCAAATGCTCAGCATGTAAAAGTACAAGGGCTTGCGCAAGAACATACAAGCAATATGTACTGAGCACCTACAACATGCCAGTCCCAGTGAACAAGCCACACAAAGTTCCTGCCCTTCCAGATCACAGAGTGGCATGGAGCACACAGACAAGTAGACAGGCAATGGCAGAGTCACAGGACAGAGAAAGCCCAGAGACAGCTGTGGGGACCCACAGCAAAGGGTCCCAGGAACACCTCGTGGAGAAAGGGGAGCCTATACAGGATGGGAAGGAAGAGAGGAGAAGAGGTCAAGTGAGGAGGGTCAAGGTCCTGGGGGCAAGAGGGAGTGGGGCTTAAAGTAGCTTTAAACAGCTCATCTGGCCAGAGTGCAGCATTTGAGGCAAAAGTGGTGAGAGATGAGACTGGACAGGAAGGCTGGGGCCAGGTCACACGGGGCCTCGTCGATCATGGAAATAAAACGTGGGCAGAAGCCCAGCAGCAAGTCCCAACCGTGGAAGGGTTTTGAGCAGGTGGGTGATGCTTCCAGATTTGGAGTGTTCTAAGTGCCACATGTACGAGATTCCTTACTCGGCGGGGGGGCGGGGGGGTGGAGGGAGAGAGAGAGAGAGAGAACGCATGTGTGTTGGAAAGGATCAAGTGAACAGGAATGGAGCTCTGCCTGGAACCCAGAGACGGGGTGGGAGTGTGTCTAGTATCTAATTTCTGCTGGCACGAGCAGCCGGGAGAAGCACATGTATGACCTGACCTGGGAGGTCAAAGTGACCCACAAACAGCTGAACACCCCTGATCCTTCTATTTCCAATCAGGAGGTTGTTTTCAGAGCTCAGCAGCTTCCTGCCCTCTACCAAATCCACCCACAGCCATCATCTCCTAAGTATCTTCCCCCCTTACCTCCCCTTGCAGAACTGAGAGCTCACCCAACTGCCAAAAGGCAGCAGATGGAGACAAGTTGGAGGCAGTGGTTGGGGGAAGGGAGGGGGCAGGACGGGAAGAACATTTCAGGACTCTGAAGATGACACAACACAGCTTACTCAGACAGAAATGTGATCTGTCCTCCTGGGGGCTGGTACTACTAGGGGGGCAATGAGCTGCCAGGTATAATTAGACTAAGCCCCAGCAACAGGCTCTCTGACCCACTCATGTCAGCACCCTCTTTCTGGCATCTGCTTCTGGTCCCTATGTAGCATGGCTTTATCCAGTGACTGACCTGGAAGAGTCTCACAGCAGAGAAGGGTCCTGTGGTTTGTTCCCCTTATGGTCATTACCCTAGGAAAATTAATAATTGTTAATAATGATTAACGACAACAGAAATAATAATAATGCAATCATAGCAACTGCTTTTTGAATATATACTTTGTGGCAGATACTTGAGGTTCATAACCTCATCTAATCCACCCAACAACCCTATAGGGAAGGTAATATTATCCTCATTTTCCAGATGATGATAATGAGGTCTAGACATTAAGTGATACAAGCAGAAATTAGGTCAGGTGCAGTGGCTCACACTCATAATCCCAGCACTTTGGAAGGCCAAGGTGGGCAGATCACCTGAGGTTGGGTGTTCAAGACCAGCCTGGTCAACAAGAAGAAACCCCGTCTCTACTAAAAACACAAAAATTAGCCTGGCGTGGTGGCAAGTGCTGGTAATCCAAGCTACTTGAGAGGCTGAGGCATGAGAATCGCTCAAATCTGGGAGGCGGAGATTGCAGTGAGTCAAGATGGTGCCACTGCACTCCAGCCTGGGCGACAGAGCAAGACTCCGTCTAAAAGAAAAAGAAAAGCAGAGATGGAACTTGGCTTGTTTGGACTTCCAAGCACAGGTTCTTAACTGCTCTGTCCTGTGGATCTCCCCTCCCACCAGACACCCACAACTTAATCTGCTTCTGAAATGTGTCGTCATTGTTCCAGGTTGGGAGTCAGTTCCAAGCTCTAATCTAGGATTCTGAGAGCTCGATTTGTGGGATTCTAACCCACAGCCAAGAGTCTTTATCATCCAGGTTGATGCAACCTTGCATAAATGGTGGATATAGTAGGAGAAAGGTGAAAAGGAAAATTGGCCCCTGACCTTGGAAGGCATTAAAGGTGTTTGATGGAGACAGTGAAACAAACTGAGCTGGCCTCTATTTTGATGTCTGTAGGTCTGAACACCCTTCTCCAAGTCTAACATTTGTAACAGGCTCCATGCTTATGTACTCAGATCCAGCAAGCATTTATTGGGCCCCTGCTGGACACAGTAGGCTGCTGTAGACACTATGCAAAATGAGGACGAGTCCAGGTGATCACTTTCCAGGATGGTCTAATCCCTGAGGCAGGAAGCAGTTTCCCCAAGTAATGCAAAAATGCTAGTCACTGCCTGCATTTCTAATGGCTGCAAACTGCTGCTTTGTGGCTTCTAAAGCAGGCAGGTGAGCTGGAGAGAGCAGGTGTCCTGATATCCCAACATTCAGCATCCACAATTTTCCCACATCTTCACACACACAAAAAAAATAATCACTGCATCTTTCTCCTGCTCTATCTATCCTTGAGGTAGGAACTAACTACCCCCTGTAACTTCGGGATCACCAGCATGATTTGGGGCAGATATGCACACAGAGGCTGATAAAATCAGCCAATTCCTTCCTATGTGAGAATGCCTTGTTTACTCATTAGTGGAGCTTTGGACACTAGCAGCAGACAGGCTGGCTCTAGGGCATTTAAAAGGTCAAGAATCAGGAGCCCAGGAAGTCAGATCAACTGGGATTCAGACCAACAGAGCATCCAGGGATAAGGGTGGTTTTCTAAATGCACCAACAATGCACTTTGTCCTGGAAAAGAATGTGACCCAACAGAGGCAAGCTGCTCTAGGAAATATCCTTTCTCTCCAGCCCAAGGTGGCTAATAACCCTTGCGTCCCTGCCTTCAACTAGAAGCCTTGCCTGAAATCACTTTGACCTTGAGGAAACCAAGACTGCCTTGGGGAAACTGAGCCAATAAAAAACGGAATCCTGTATAGTCTGGAACCCACTGCAATCCACAAGAATGATCTCTTATTCCAACCAAATAGGATAGTAATGACTTAAACTAACAAGCAGAGACAATTTAGCTCACTTTCATGCACCATTCTTACTAAACACTCAACATGCATCCTTATTTAACACAACAGTCCTAAGAGGTACCTACATTTGTCCTCATGTAATGAATGAGGCTCAGAGAGGTTAAATCATTCACTCGAAGTTATCCAGCTAGCTAAATGGTGGAGCTGGGATTTGAACCCAGGTCTCTCCAAATCCAGGTTGGCCTAATCCACTTTGGTGGGAAGTAATAGCTGTTACCCAGCACTGGGGAGTTATAAAGATGTTGGGGCAGTGAGCTTGGTGAAGTCTAGATTTGAAGGAAAGGATGTTTTTGTTTGTTGTTTGTTTTTCCCAGCACCATTCAGAAGAAAGAGTGCTCCAACAGGCTGAACCGGTTATACTGTGGTGGACTTAGAGGATGGATGGATGACTCACCACCTGAAGGTTTTAAAGCTGGTGGAAAACACAAAGAGAAATTTGTTGGCTAGCATCTTAGAAAAAAATAACCCTGCTCTATAGACATAGAAACCACGCCACAGATGGAAAGTGTCCTGCCCAAATATGGACTTAGATTGCTGGGGTTTTTCCTGGTTTCCAGAACACTGCTTTTTCAAACCACAACAACAACAATAGTAGTAGTCCACATTTTACTCAGTGCTATGTGTCAGGCTCTGTCCTAGGTATTTTATGTACATTACATTGTTCAATTTTCACAAAAGCCTCATGGGTAAGTTCCAAAGCTCCAAGAGGTTGAGTCAATTGCCTAAACCACACAATTAGAAAAAGGCAGGAGTAAGATTTTAAAACAGAGACAGCCTGACTCCAAAATCTGAACTGGTAACTCCTAACCTGTACTTCCTCTTTAGAGTAACATTTATTCAACAATATTCAACCAGAACACTAAGCAGAATGTTTCAGGTGAACTGCCTTCCTTTTAGGAGCTAAACAGCTCATCAAAGAGACAGACACATACATAGGTAATTTAATACAATGTAAACATGCTTTAATGGGGGAGCAAGCAAATAACAGTTTCAGTGAGTTGGACAAAGTCCACCAAGAGATGTTCTATGAGCTGAGTTTCAAGGGATAAGTAGGTGGTGTTTGCTTAATGAAGAAGGGAAAAGCATTCCAACAGAGGGTATAGTAAGGCATGAGGAGAGAGCTAGGAAGCATTATGTGTCTCTAGAGAAAAAGAAATTCTAACTGGCTAGGGTATTAAGTAGGAAATGGAAAGAGATGAGGCTATGGAAAAAAAAACCCAAATGTTTATCAATAGGTAAATGGATTTTTAAAGTTTTGTGATATAACTATATAATCGAAGACTACCCTACAGAAAAAATAAACTAATACAAGCAACAATACTGATGAATCTCAAAAACATTATATTGAGTCGAAGAAACCAGACACAAAATAATATACACTGTATGATTCCATTTAAATGACATTCTAGACAAAACACAACTACGTGATGGAAGGATGGGTGTCGTGGCTCATACCTGTAATCCCAGCACCTTGGGAGGCTGAGGCAGGCGGATCACCTGAGGTCAGGAGTTTGAGACCAGCGTGGCCAACATGGTGAAACATCTCTACTAAAAATACAAAAATTAGCTGGGCATGGTGGTACACACCTGTAATCCCAGCTGCTCAGGAGACTGAGGCAGGAGAATTGCTTGAACCTGCGAGGCGGAGGTTGCAGTGAGCCAATATCGTGCCACTGTACTCTAGCATGGGCAACAGAGCAAGACTCCAAAAGAAAAGAAAAGAAAGAGAGGAAGAGAGAGAGAGAGAAATGAGAGAGGGAAGGAAGGGAGAGGGGGAAAGAGAGACAAAGAGAGAGAAAGAAAGAGAGAGAGAAAGAGAAAGAAAGAAAGAAAAAGAAAGAGAAAGAAAAAGAAAGAAAGAAAGAAAGAGAAAGAAAGAAAGAAAGAAAGAAAGAAAGAAAGAAAGAGAGAGAGAAAGAGAAAGAAAGAAAGAAAGAAAAGAAAAGAAAAGAAAAGGAAGGAAGAAAAGAAAAAAGAAAGTGACGGTGATAGTAATCAAAAGCAGTGGTTTCCTCTGTGGGACAGTGGTTGACTAGAAAGGAAAAGGAGGTGATGATACTTCAGGGTCATGGAAATGTTCTTGATTATAATCATGGTTACTTGGGGGTGTAAATTTGTGAAAACTCATAAAGCCAAACTCATAGAATCTGTGCATTTTATTAAGTGTAAATTATGCCACAATTTCAAAAGAGAGAGGAGAGGACCCAGAGAAAAGAGAGGATAAAAAGTCTGATTTGGATCTCAGTCTGAAGGACTATGTAGCCTGGCTAAGGGAATCAGACTCTAGAGGGCAGGAGAGAAGCTGCTGAGATGTTTAAGCAGAGGGGTGATCTGACACAGCTTGATCTGAGGAAGATCACTCCGGACTCTAAAGGAAGATGGAGAACTAGGTAAAGACAAGGAGGACAATTAGAAGCATAATACCCAGGAGCTGGGTACTATTCCATGAGGGCAGTTGCCACAGCAAAATAAAAAGGTAGGAACATTTCAGCTTGTAAAATTTAGAATGTCTGGATGTCAACTATGATGTGGAAAGTAGCGGGCAAGGGAAGGGTGTGGACAACTCTGAGGTTTCTGGGTGACCATGTAAATGCCAGCATCCTTAATAAAGATGATAGCTTCTATTTTAAAGGGGGCATGTTTAGGGACACAGGAGGGAGTTAGAACAATTAGTTTAAGTTTACACATGGTGAACTTAAAGGACTTTTTTTTTTTTTTTCTGAGATGGAGTCTTGCTCTGTTGCCCAGGCTGGAGTGCAGTGGTGCGATCTCGGCTCACTGCAAGCTCCGCCTCCCGGGTTCACGCCATTCTCCTGCCTCAGCCTCCCGAGTAGCTGGGACTACAGGTGCCCACCACCACACAGGGCTAATTTTTTCATATTTTTTGTAGAGACGGGGTTTCACCGTGTTAGTCAGGATGGTCTTGATCTCCTGACCTTGTGATCCGCCCGCCTCAGCCTCCCAAAGTGCTGGGATTACAGGCGTGTTGAAGGACTTTCAAGACATTCAGGAGAGTGGGGCAGATGAATAAGGACAGAAAAGAAATTGGGGACAGAAAGAAATGCAAGAAACAAGAGTAGTTATACTAGTTATAACTTGTATACAATGGCCAGTTACATAAGTCGCCATTGATAATGTGCTTCCTATGTACTTCCTATCTCTTGGTCCTCACAATGCCCCCTGAGGGAGATGTCCTTATAGAGGGCCACATGAGTTGCTCAAAACATCCAGCTAGTAAGGGAGGAACCAAGATTCAAACTCAGGCCAACTAACCACAGTGCTGAGAAAAAGATTCCTGACAACCATCCCACGAAGTGGATAGGAGCCCTCCAGGTGAGAGTGTGCACTGAGCCTGGCCAAAGCTTCCACTGGCCCACAGCCCCAGAGGCAGGGTCTCCTGCCTCCTAATGCAATTCAAATTAATAAAACCTGATTGAGAACCACAGACTTCAGGAAGCACCCAGTTTTAAAGAACAGGGTCTACCTCTCCAGAGCTCACACACGAATTCCAGGCCATCTTTGGACTCACTGATTTGAGGAATCCTACATGCCATGAAGGGATTCTTCAAGGCTACGTTTGGACCTGGTACCCAAAATAGACCCACCTCTCACTATAAACCAACTCTGGGACTATTATGTATTATATAGTCTTGTGTAGGTAGCAGCAACCTGAATCTGTCCTGAAGATACAATTCCTCAACAACTCACTCAACAAGCATGTGTTAATTGCCAGCTATGTGCTAGGCATTGTAATAGGCACTGACAAATGCAAATGTTTAAAAACATAGTGCTTAAAGTATCAACAAAGCAAGAGCACCATAAAACTGAGGGGGAAAAAATCTCTTTTAAGAATTTCATATTTTACGGCTGCATAGTATTCCGTGGTGTTGAAGCTGGAAACCATCATTCTCAGCAAACTAACACAGGAACAGAAAACCAAACACCACATATTCTCACTCATAAGTGGAAGTTGAACAATGAGAACACATGGACACAGGGAGGAGAACATCACACGCTGGGGCCTCTTGGGGGGATGCAGGGCAAGGGGAGGGATAGCATTAGGAGAACTACCTAATGTAGATGATGGGTTGATGGGTGCAGCAAACCACCATGGCACATGTATACCTATGTAACAAACCTGCACATTCTGCACATGTATCCCAGAATTTAAAGTATAATAAAAAATGAATTTTATATTTTATATCTACTGTAGTTATTAACAATGTATTGTATACTTAAAAATTGGCAAAAGTAGATTTTAAGCATTCTCAGCACAAAAAAATGGTAAGTATGTGAGGTAATGCATACATTAACTAGCTTGATTTAGCCATTTCACAATGTATACATATTTCAAAGCATACTATATATCATAAATATATAGTTTTTACTTGTCAATTAAAAAATAGAATATATTTATAAATGAGTTGTAATAGCAAAAAAAAGAAAGAAACCTAAAAAACAAGTAATTATCATAAAAATCAGAATGTAAATGGCATCATACTATTCTCAGTATGAGTCTCTAAGGAAAGACATTGGTCTCTGCCTTTCTGGAACTGGGTGAAACATGTTAGAGGAGATTTGAATATGGTAGAATTTTTGAGTTATATGTGTCTTAGTTCAAATCCCAGTTCTGCCACCTTCTAACTATGTGATCCCTAAATTATGAGCCTTGGTTTATTCATCTGTAAAATGTAGATAGAATCAACTTAGAGTTGTTACAGAGACTTCATAAAGTAGTGTCAGGAAAGTGTACAGTGTAAGTCAATATAAATCAATATAAATCAAAATCTATGAGATTTTCCTTCTCCTAGGCTGTATTAGTTATCTGTCACTACATTAAAAAATCACCATGAACTTAGAACCTTAAAACAACCCACATGTATTATCTCACAGTTTCAGTGCATTAGGAATCAGGCATCATTTGCCTGGGTTCCCTTTCTTAGATCTCTCATAAGCCTGAAATCAAGACACTGGCCAGGGTTAAGGTCTCATCTGAAAGCTCAGTGGAGAAGATTGTACTTCCAAGCTCACTTATGTTTTTGGCAGGATTAATTTCCTTTGGGATATTAGACTGTGAGCCTCAGTTCAAGCTGGCTGGTAGCCAGAAGCCACCCTTAGTTTCTTGTCACATGGGCACCACCAACATGGCAACTAACTTTATCAAAGCCAGCAAGGGAGACAGTTTGCTAGCAAGACAGCAGTTCCAAGCTTATATAATGTAATCATGGAGGTAACATCCCATCCCCTTTTCCATATTCCACTAGTCAGAAGCAAGTCCCAGGTCCTGCCTACACTCAAGAGCAGAGGATTTCACAAAAGTGTGAAGAATGGGGTTGGGGACCAATGGGGCCATCACACTGGCTGACATTTCTCACTCCCTCAACACAGTCTTCTGGCTGACATTTCTCACTCCCTCAACACAGTCTTCTACTATTGGCACATCAAAAAGGATGCACCTGCTTTTCAGCCCAAAAGATCTGTGTCATTAAGGCTCCCTCCAACATGGCAGTACAGGTTGGCCACCAGCTGAAAGGCATCTGCAAATCCAGTGTCCTTGTCTTTGAACAAGACTGAATACAGGCATATATCTGCCTTCTGAGATACACATAAGCTTCATGATCTAACTTGATGCGTGTCATCTCATCTAAAGGTAGATTAAACTTTGCTTACAGATACTTTCATAAAACGAAAGTATCCTATTTGAGATTAAGCAGAATCACATAAAACTTAACACTTTTGAGACCAAGTTACATTTTCTTCATTCAGCAAATATTTAATGAATATTTACTTAGCACCAGCACCACTCTAGAGATAGAGCATACTGTGGTAAACAGAACAGAGAAAGCCTTCATCCTGGAGCTCACGTTCTATTGGAGGAGAGGTCAGGGAGAGACAGTAAAATAAAGACACAACATGTTTGCCAATGTTAATAATCTATCAAATGTGATTCCATTATAAAGTTTAAACATGAAATTTTAAACCCATGGTTTATTTCCAAATATGAGAATTACCTTTAAAAGTTCATTGACAATCCCAGTACCTACTGCCTCAACAGAACAAAGTTTCTCCAAATTGAAATTGTTTTAAACTATAAATATCTTAGTTGAGGTAGCAAGTACAGGAGTATATACATTTGTCATAATGCACTAAAATGTTACATTTAGAATGTGTGCCTTTTATTGAATATATAATTAATACATCTAATAAGTTTATGAATTACACATCTAACAAAACAAATAAATAAAAACAGAAAAACAAAAATTTCAGAAAGAAACTACCTAAGAAATACCATCCCTGAAGACAGATTTTCCCAGTTTGGCATCATCCTTGAGAGATCACGAATTATCCGAAACTACTGATTATAACCATATAGTTAGCCATTGTGCTGACATGAAAACAAGAAAATAGGTATTGCATTATGAATATACAGCAGTTTGTGAAATACATACGCCTTGAGTTTACTGCTTATGCAAACATCATTGGCCTGCTAACTGAACACCAAGTCTTGTACAATAATAATTAAATTCAGTCATCTTTGATATTTTGCTAAACTTCGGTTATATAGAAACCATATTATTACACAGAAAAAAATTGTATTTTGTTTTCAGATGTTTATGTACACACTGGAACCCAGGACATAGTTTATTCAACAGTTTGTTAGTTTGCATTATAACATTTAAATTTTAGACATTTAGTGTGTGGATGGCCCCGTATTCTCTTGCCTGGAGTCTCACCAGTGTCAAAGATGGACCTGCCCAGTAGCTCTTCTTCCACCTTGAAGGTAACACAGGGCACTGGCTGAAAGCAAAGCCACAAGAATCACTAAGTTAAGTCCAGTTTTGTCCTGCACAGCTGTGTGTCCTGGGGCAAGGCAGTCACTGCCCAGAGCCTCAGTTTCCTCACCTGTAAAATGGAGCTGATAGAAGATACTTTGTTGGGATACAGGGACATTGGTGGAAGGTAATGAGAAAACCGCCTGTAACTAAGTTAGCCCTGATCCTGACAGACAATGAATCCTAAAAAGAAATTATCTATCACTAGTGTTATGGTAGAAACAAAAAAACCTCTGGCCCTTCTTTGTGCAGAATTCCTTTTGGGTGTATATGGGAGGGCATGTCTGGAGGCAAGGAGTTTAGAGAGCTGGGAATGGCTATGGAATAAAAGGTGAGGCTGGAATACAAGGCAGAAGCAGCAGAGAGCTCGGAACTGAGGCTCTGAGAATCGGAGAGATGACCGTTAGTGGGTTAACCAGGGCTCAGCCCCACCATCCGTCAGAAAAGGCTGACTCCATTTGTGATTCACGGGGCCTGGGCCTGCCTGGGGGTTGAGGACAGCTGCATCACAGATGCCAGGGACCACCAGTACTGCCCAGGGAGCTTGTCAAAATGCAGGTTCCCAGGACCCACCCCCAGAAATTCTGATTCAGCAGATCCCAGGATGGGGCCTAGGACCCTGATATTTTTACAAGCATCTGTTTTCAGGGCAATTCCAAGGGTTCCTGCTCTTCTGGTATTATAAGTAAGCCATATTTATCTCACACTTTCTTTTCTTTTTTTCTTTTTTCTCTCCTAAGAGATAGGATCTTCCTCTGTCACCTGGGCTGGCATGCAGTGGCATGATCATAGCTCACTGTAACCTCAAACTTCTGGGCTCAAGCAATCCTCTAGCCTCAGCCTCCTGAGTAGCTGAGACTACAGGTGTGCACCACCATGTTGGTTAATTTTTATATATTCATTTTTTTATGGATGGGGTCTCACTATATTGTCCAGGATGGTCTCAAACTTCTGATCTCAAGGGATCCTCCTGCTTTGGCCTCTTGAATATCCATGACTACAAGCATGAGCCACCACGTGAGGCTCATCTCACACTTTCAAATATGTACACTCTGTGATCAGGTAGAGCCCTCGGAATCACTCCATCTGCCCAGAAGGGACAGGGATTTACAGAAGAGCCCCTTTTCATTGCTGGGGAGGATGAGGCTGTGCTCCAATATTGGAGGAGCTGGGGAGGATGAGGCTGTGCTCCAATATTGGAGGAGCACATTGAAACCCATCAGACCTAGAAATCAAGGTGCATCAGACAGCAGGAGATGGAAGTAGCTGAAACCACAAGGTCTGGGGCAGGGGTTGGCAGTCTTTTCTGTAAAGAACCAAATAGTAAATATCTCAGTCACTTCAGGCCAGCAGTCTCTGTGGCAACTGTTCAACTGTGTCATTGTGGCAAAAAGCAGTCATAGATGATGCACCAATAAATGGGCATGGTTGCATTCCAATAAAACTTTATTTACAAAAACAGACAATAGGTGAGGTTTGGTCCCTGGGCCATAGGTTTGCCAATCCCTGATGTGGGATTTGCCAGATGGAAGGGTGGCGAAAACCCAGCTGTGTGTCCCTTCATAAGTCACCTCACTTCGCTGAGCCTCAGTCTCCTTACATGCAAATTCAGAAAAATACTGGCACCAGGTTCACAGTGCTGCTGTAAGGACTGTTAAATCAAAGAGCTCAGTACCATTTCTGGAACTCAGCAGACCATGATAAAAGTCAGCAATCACTCATGTCTGGGCCAGACTGAGGAGATTTCAACCATGATGCCACAGTCTGAATGTTTTTGTCCCCCCAAAATTCATGTGTTGAAATCCTAACCCCCAAAGTGATGGTATTAGGACGTGAGGCCTTTGGAAGGTGATTAGGTCATGAGGGTGGAACCCTCACGAATGCGGTTAATGCCTTTGTAAAAGAGGCCCCAGAGAGCTGCCTTGGCCCTTCTACCAGGAGAAGACAACAAGAGGTGGCAGCCATGCACCAGAGAGCAGGCACCAAATCTGTTGGTGCCTTGATCTTGGACTTCCCAGCCTCTAGAACTGTGAGAAATAAATGTCTGCTGTTTATAAGCCACTCAGGTTATAGTATTTTGTTGTAGCAGCCTTAATAGAATAAGACAAATGGCTCCACCCCTTGCAAGTTGGGTGACCTTGGGCATATGATGTAACCTTCCTGTCCCTCAATTTCTTTCTCGTATCTAACATGGGGATAATAATATTTGTGAGAACTAAACGAGACAAGAAATGCAAAGAAGTTAGAAAAATGCGTGTCAATGTGCTGAAACGTTAGCTTGAATTATGTTTGCTATACTGTGATTATAAATTCTTATTTTATTATATTATACAATTTATCATAGGGAAGGGATTGAACAGAGTGAGGGAGAGAATCCCTTCTTCACCAGCAAAAAATAAAAAACTAAAAAATAAAAAATCGAAAACAACAACAACAAAACACAGTACCGTAAGGCCAGCTTCTCCCAAAGCCTCTTAAGGCTTGAACCTTTAGTCCAAGACATTAGCTGTAGAAATGTTTTTCTCTGCACCCACGAAGCAGCCCGAGACACCAAACACAGAAACAAACTGAGCCAAAGCTGAACTCTGTTCATCTTCGTAGTGTAGTTTTGCCTCTAAATTGCTACTAAAGATGAAATACCACGTCTAGAACCTCCTTGGGAGCTTTGAGAAAAAGCCCTGTGACAGGGGGAAAAAAACCGGCCTACTTTAACAAGCAGATGCTTTTTAGATGGTTTTAATCTTAGTTTTGCATTGGTTTCATCCTTCATTTAGTCTCCAGAATTTGCATCAGGCTGCCAAACACCAGTGATGCCTCTGCAAATACATTATCTTCTTTCACTAATATCTATACTAGGTCTACTCAGATGGGGGTTCTCCCAACACGCACAGAAGCCAACACAATTAACTTTCCTTAAAGGAAATTCAATCACCTTTGCAGAAAACAGTTCTTGAGCTCCTTCTCTGGGTTGATACAGCAACACACACAAAAGTCCAAACAGCACTAAAGTAATTAAAGCAGCTGGGATTGATCGGGGTTCTGAATGACCTTTTGGTAACTTACCTACGCCTGCCATTTAGAGAAGGAATAATTTATGATGCAAGTCAAAGTGCAGAAAACCAAAGCAGACAGAGAGAATTCTGATTAGCCTTGGAAGGGTGAACTGTCAGGAAGGGCCCCCCGGAGCCCCTCGTGAAAACAGGGAACAAAAGCAGTAAACGTCCAGGTTTGCCTAGACACAGGCGCCTGCGGTTCCTGGTGTGTGTCTGCTCCTCTGGTTCATAGAATCCAAGAATTTCAGATCGGGGAAGGCCTTAAAGGTCTAAGTGAGCCTATTTCTTTGATAAGTGAGGAAACTAAGGCTTAGAGCAGGGATTTCTTCTAGGTCTCCTGCATGCTAAGCGGGAAGATTTTACCACTTCATCTGGACAGTTGTACTCAAACCAAAGAGAACTTAAACCCCTAAAATGCCCTTATGTGTAAATTCGAAATAAGTTTGCAATTAAAATTACAAATTAAATTTGTAGAATACAAGCCCCATGAAAGCATGAAACTTTTTTTTCTGTTTTGTTTACTACTGTAACCTGAGCAGCTAGAATAATTGCAGGCACCTAGGAGACACTCAATATATTTTTGTGCATTCAGATTTTAGAATTAATTATCCTGGAACTCAAGAGGTGCATGGGTCAATACAGAGCTGAGTAGGCTCTGTACCCAAAATGGTGCCCATTTGAGGGGCCAACTCATGAAAACAAAAGATTTAGATGCTCAATGTATTTTACTGGCACTAAAGATTAGTCCACAGCCTCTCAATGAAAATCCCTGAGACATGGATGACCACTAGGAAAGTCTATGCACCTGGGAGAAATGACTATATGGTTGGGACTTCCTATAATGCCTTCCTACAAGTTCCCTACCTTCTCTTATGCTGTTACTTCCACCTTGGAAACCCTTCACTCACCTCTGAATCTTAACACTTCATCCACACTTTAAACCTCAGCTCCTCTGCAGTCTCCTCCAGGAAGCTCTCTTTGCTTTCTCCTAGACAGAAGCAACCGCTTCCTGCTTAATCTAACTCCCACACAGCCTTTAAATGGCGCTTTGTCGAGGGGGCCTTGCGTGACCCTCTGGATTAGGTTAGATTTTCCTACTCCCTGTACTGTTACTTGCATAACACTAATTATGCTTTATTTATTGCCTGTCTTCCCCCACTGAACAGTAAGCTTCATGAAGTCAGAGACTACATCTGTCTTATTTTGCCATTGTATCCCAGCACCCAAGACAGTGTCTTGTCCACAAGAGACATGAATAAGTGAATGGATGGACAAATGGACATGTGGATGGATAGATGGATCAATTAATAAATAATTGAACAAATTAATCAGTGAATCAGTTAATGAAACAAATAAATCCATTACTCAACCAATCAGTGAATCAATGAATGAATCACGTATATGCTATTTACCCAATCTCTAATATGCTGCTGAATTTATTAATATTTCTCTAAGATAGAATAATGCAGTGGTTGAAAGTGTGATTTCTAGAGCCTGGCTGCCTGAGACAAAATCTGGTCTCTCTGTACAGCCTGTGTGACCTTAGGCAAGCTACTTAACATCTCTGAACCTCAGTGAGAATGATCATACTGCCCATACTTTGTAGGACCATAGGATTAAATGAGATAATATGTGTAAAGTGCTTTCTACCGTGGTTGGCACATAACAATTACTCAATGAATGTTAACTTTCATTGCTCTGATGTTATCTTAGGGCAAGAATTACCAAATTTTTCTTGGTAAGGCCCAGCAACTAGCACAGTACACGTATTGGGCTCCCCAAAAAATATCAAATAAACAAATGGATATTTTAAGCCTCTCTGCCAGGACACTTCAAAATTGTGGGAATGTCAAATTTGCTTATATCATAAAGGAACCTGAAAAGACATGACAGCTAAATGCGATACAAGATGCTGAACTGGATCCTAGAGGAATGCCGAGAACAGTGTTGGGTAGATGAAAGTATTGCATCAGTGTTAAGTTATCCGAAGCAGATAACCACAATGTGCTTACATTACAGGCTATCTGTATTCTTAGGAAATACATGGAAAAACGTAGATATAAAAAGCCATATCGTATATAACAAATTATATATAAAAAGACTTGCAAACTGTGACATGAATGTGAGAGCCACCTTGTATTATAGTTCTGGGTTTTCAAATAAGAGTTGAAAATCAAAAATAATAGTCAAAGATAATAACCGAAAAGCAATCTTGGGAACTAAAGTAGGGAATCGGCTGATAAGCCTGCAGAGGAGACAAACACACGACATCCATTGCTCCGTGATGGCAAATGTTACTAACGAATATGGCATCTTTTGTCAGTAAATCCAAACACAGCCTCAGAACTCTTCTCAACGCAGCTACTACGTATTAAACAAAGTTGTTCTTCTGGATGAAATAACCATGGATGTAACCCCTACCAGAGATTTTTCTGTTCCAGTTGGAGATACATTAAGATTCAAAGCCTTTCTAATGAAGGTATTTCAGGTCTTGGAACAACTAAGTAGACAGTCTTCAAACTACAGCTCAAAGATCTCTTTGATACTTTATGCCTACCAAAACTTAACACTGATTTTATTTTAGAGAAAGAAGGTGCTGTGAGGTAGGAAGGTAGGGGTGTGTGTGTGTGTGTGTGTTTGAATCCCAGCTCTGCCACCTTCCAACCTGAACACGTTGTCCTACATTCCTGTGCCTCAATTTCCTCATCTGTAAAAAAGGGCTAACAACCCCCAGGCTTTTGTGAGAACCAGCAAAGTTCATGAATGTGAGCATCTTGTACCCTTTACAGATAAATTCTATGATTATTGTGATAATGATTATCAACATCATCATAATCATCATCCTTCCCTTTTTTCTTCTTTGCAATTACCCGCAGCTAATGGAGTCCTGTTTCTCTTTAGAGGGTGAAGAGCCATCTCTGCCCAGAACATTTCCAGCTTGGGTTTTTCAACAACCCACGGAGCTCTCCTGCCTCGAACTTGAATCATGCTGGAGTTTCAAGAGAGCAGTTACATGTCCATTTCCTTCAATTATCAGCAAAAGATAAAGTGCCCTGGCTCTCGGCCCCAGATGCCACCTGGCCTGGCCCGTCTAGGGCTTCCATTATGAGCCAAGGTAGAGAAACCGAGCCTGCGGGTTTATTCTCGGTCCCTGGCCCTCTAACTAATAGGACTTCAGCCACTCTCTGGAGCATAAAGCTTTCTCTCTGGGCAAAGCCAACCAATTTAAATGGCACTCACAGCTCATGTCTGTATGCCATGAGCTCCTGAGTACTCCAAGGGGCCAGAGCAATAAATCTATTAGGTCTCCTTTGTCCCATCTTGTCGTGAACTTCTAAGAAAAAGGCACTAAGAGGATCAGTACCCAGAAAACCTTCATAATTGTGGCTTCTACACGGCGAATGAGGACAATTACCAAGGCAACCGGCCAATCATTCTGGTTAAGGGCAGAGAGAGTTTAGTCAAGAAGAGGCTCTTGCGAACTATATTGCGCTGTAATCAGAGGGTAACCAACATTTTAAAAGGCCCTTGTGCAAAAACAGGAGAGATGGCAGGGAAGGGAAAAAGAAGAGGGAGGAAATTAATTTCCTCTCATTTCCTGCCTGGTCCATTGATTGCGGTCCAAAGGCAAGATGATGTGCTGTACCCTTGCACCTGGGGCCATGGGAGCTGGCAGAGGAGCCGGCAATGTTGTCTATCTTATGCCTGCATCTATTTACTTATCTTCCCCTCTAGGCTCAGCATCTGTAGCAGAAATCTCATGAAAAGAGTGAAAAAGTTTTCAGTAAACATCTTTAAGGACAGTATAGAACCTCTTAAATTATCTTATAGTCCCTTGAGAAATAATAACACATCTGTCTTTATCCAGTCTTCCTTACCTTAGTTGCTGGTTTTGCCAGATCATTTTGTTACCCAAGTCATTTTGCTCAGCAGAGTGTCTCCTGTGAAGTTACGTTGTAAATCAGGGTAATAAAAGGATAATTGGGACAGTGGGAGTACCCGAAACTCCAGTCGCTTTTCCCTTTTCAGGACTGTCAGGATTCTGGTTGCAGACTGAGTTAAGGATCCACATCTTCCTCCTGGGCTGTACAAGGCTCCTGGGAGGGCTGATTATTTTGGTGAGCGTTTGTCTTTGATTCACAGGTCATAATCCTGTATCTCTTGCCTCGGGTGCCAAGGACAGCAAAGCACTCAATAACCTGCCCTATGTTTGCTGAGCTTCCCGAAAGGATTAACAAAGCCATCCAATAACACAGGAAGCTACCTTGTCCGTTAAGGAGTGTCATGTAACAGGAGGCATGAAAGAAGAGACATCCCTAATTGAAGAAATTCATTTATTCACTCAACAAACACAGGCCAGATGTATTCTTCTAACATCAGATAGGAAATGATTTCCTTGGTTCTTTCCAACTACAAGAGCCTATAATTCTAGTTACATTGGGATAACGGTAATGAACGGAATATTAGTAGTAATAATGAGGGCAATAGTTACAAGTGTATGGAATATTCACTAAGTTCCAGGCCATGTATCTGACCTCTCTGAAGCCTCTAGGATACTGTTGTATAACTCGGGGTCCCAGCAGGACACTCAAAGGGTTTAATTGAGGAGAGTTTAATAAACACAGGTGTGGGCAGGGCTAAAGAAACCACCAAGAGATATTGAAATTCCTGAGGGCCAGCAAAAGTAGGAAGCTGTTACCACTCTTGGCCAAAGAAAGGAGAATATTGTTATTGGACCATGGGAGAGGAACCACCCAACAGGAGCTGAGGTCAGGGAGGAACACAGCGTAACCTAAAACCACATCCAGCAGGAAGGAGCTATGGAAATAGGCTATTCCAGGCTTCTCTTCTGCCCTCTGATCTCACCAGTGAGTCCATCAGCCAATCCCAAAAGCATACCAGAGGCTGAAGGAACCTGGTGATCAAGTCTGTGCAGGTCAGCTCCCCAAAACACAGAGCAGGGTGAGAAGGGTGAAGAGTTGTTATGGGGGCCGGGGAAGGGCACAGAGAGAACAGCCAGCACATCCATGTCCCCATTTCACAGAGATACTGAGTCCTGAGACAGCAAAAACTAACCAAGGTCACCCCACTGGCAAGTGATGGCATGAGAATTTCAGCGTGTATCTGCTAGACACTAAGCCGTATCTAGGATGGGACCCAAGGCTTATAGACGATGACACTGAGGAAACTAACAAGCATGTGAGGGGTGAACTGTAGAGAGGGCCAGGGTCATGAGGGAGCTTTCTTTATTTTAGGTTCTGGGATACATGTGCAGGATGTGCAGGCTTGTTACATAAGTACACGTGTGCCATAGTGGTTTGCTGCACCTATGAGCACCAAAGGGAGCCTATTACAATGCAGACTCCCCAGGCCCTATATGCAAAGATTCTGAGAGAAAGGGCTGGGTGTCCCCATGGCTACTGAAAGGCTCAGGTCCCATCTAAAGGGGGCTAGGTTCTGGCCGGGAGTGGTGGCTCACACCTGTAATCCCAGCATTTTTGGAGGCTGAGGTGGGTGTATCACCTGATGTCAGGAGTTTGAGACCAGCCTGGCAAACACAGCGAAACGCTGTCTCTACTAAAAATATAAAAAGAAGAAAAAAATTAGCTGGGCATGGTGGTGTCCACCTCTAATCCCAGCTACTCAGGAGGCTGAGGCAGGAGCAATGCTTGGACCCGGGAGGCAGAGGTTGCAATGAGCCAAGATCGCCCCATTGCACTCCAGCCTGGGTGACACAGTGAGACTCCATCTCAAAAAAAAAAAAAGAATAAAGGGGACTAGGTTTCATCTAAAGCCACTGCTCAGCTTCACCCACTTGTAACCCTGTAGGTTTGAGAGCCTAGTTTGTTAGCTCCTCCAATTTTCCAACAGAACCCCAAAATTCTAGAGTCTTAGGTAGGATCTTCCCCTTTTTAAATGAAGGCAACTAATTCAACAAGCAGCACCAAAATAAAACAAAGCAAAATCACGATGGTGGGGCCACACAAAGCCTACCTGAAGGGCACCAGCGTGCAGCCTTCCTTGCGGAGAAAGCCACTCGGCATTGTCAGGCCCTGGGACAACGTCCTGGCCAAGAAGTCGGAAGAAACCTAAGCTCCTGTCCTGGCTCTGCAGCTGGCTCCCTGTATGTCCTTGGGTAATTCTTGTCCCCTCTTGAGACTCCAGTCTCCTCAGCTGTCTACCTGAGGGAATTGGAAGATGACAATCTCAAAGACCCTTTTCCAGAACTTTCATGATTTGACATGCTTTTCCCTCAGAAGGAAAGCCATTCAGTTGCATAGTCATTTCTGAGAAATTTCCATCATGCCCTTCAAAAGCTGCTTGCCTCATTCCCTCCTACTGATAATGCACACATCTCCTTTCTTAAAGGAGGAAAGAAGGTTAATCAAAGCCTATTGAACAGATATTTCTATTTCTAAAATCCTCTAAGGACAGTATAGAGTCTCTTAAAGAATCTTCTAGGATTGGCCAGGCGCAGTGGCTTACATCTGTAATCCCAGCACTTTGGGAGGCTGAGGCAGGTGGATCACCTGAGGTCAGGAGTTCGAGACCAGCCTAGCCAACATGGTGAAACCCTGTCTCTACTAAAAATACAAAAATTTGCCAGGCATGGTGGTGGGCACCTGTAATCCCAGCTACTCGGGAGGCTAAGGCAGGAGAATCACTTGGACCCAAGAGGCAGAGGTTGCAGTGAGCTGAGATCACGCCACTGCACTTCAGCCCGGGCAACAAGAGCGAGACTTCACCTCAAAAAAAAAAAAAAAAAAAATCTTCTAGGGTCAGTTATGATGGCTCACACCTGTAATCCTAGCACCTCGGGAGGCCAAGGCAAGATCACTTGAGCCCAAGAGTTCGAGATCAGCTCTGGCAACATAGTGAAATCCCATCTCTACAAAAATAAGTAAAATTAGCTGAGCATGGTGGGGCACACACCTGTGGTCCCAGCTACTCAGGAGGCTGAAGTGGGAAGATCACTTGAGCCCAGGAGGTTGAGGCTGCAGTGAGTCATGATTACACTGCTGCACTCCAGCCTGGGTGACAGAGAGAGAGAGAGACTCTGTCTCAAAATAAAAAATAAATAAATAAATAAATAAGAATCTTCTAGCCCCATGAGAATAGAAATAATGGTGCCACCTTCTGAATCCAGCTGACATCACTTCATTTGCTGGTTTAGCCAGAACGTTTCATTACCTAAGTCATTGTACTCATCAGAATGTGTCCTAAAAATGTATAGGAAGTATGTTGAAAATAAGGGTTACGGATGTAATTACTAATGTAACACTAATAATTTAATAAATAATGTGGTTATTAATGTAATATTAGTAATAACCATAACTAATAACATCTCTCAATGTTGTTCAAAGTGTACCAAATTTCATTTGGGAGGAGTCAGTTCAAGACATCTGTTACTGCACAACATGATGGCTGTAGTTAACAGGGTATTATATTACTGAAGATCACTAAGAGAGCTGATTAAGTGTTTGCAGCACAAAATCATAAGTATGTGAGGTAATACACATGTTACTTTGCTCAATGTAGCCATTCTACGCTGCATACACATTTCAAAACATTGTGTTGTAAACCATAAATATATACAATTTTTGTCAGTTAAAAAATAAATAATTTTAAAAATAATAACACTAACAATGTAATATGACCAGATGATATTATGGCCAGAGGATTCAGGAATATTGGAATCCTGTCCCAGACCACATGAGGTCCCTGAAGGAATGATATGCACAGATGGACATGTGGAAGGTGGTCATAGACTCCTCCTATGCTCAACTCAAGTTAACAGGGCTGGGTCACCTAGAAAGAAACTTTGGTTACAATAGCCTTACGTCTATTGCAGACTCAAAGCCTTTTCTACTTGTTTCACTCCTTATACCCAAGTTCCAGAATCATGGCCATTGAGGCAAGGATTCATACGCCCCTTCCCTCCAGGGCTGCCACCCTGGACAACCCTACATCACTTCCCTCCTTTCCCATCTAGATCACCCCAACAGCCTTCTAACTGGGACCCTGGTTCTTTTTCTTAAACTTTCTCTAAGGTTGTTAACTAATGCTTTACTTTGTTTTTAGATTTAACAAGTATATCATCCCTGAAACAAAAATAAAAGGCCAGGCATGGTAGCTCACATTTGCAATCTCAGCACTTTGGGAGGCTGAGGCAGGAGGATTGCTTGAGGCCATGAGTTTGAAACCAGCCTGGGCAACATAGAGAGATGCTGTCCCTAAAAATAAAAAATAAAATAAAAATTATCCAGGCATGGTGGTGCACATCTGTGGTTCCAGCTACTTGGGAGGCTGAGGTGAGAGGTTCACTTGAGCCCAGGAGGTTGAGGCTGCAGTGAGCCAAGATTGAGCCACTGGGCTCCAGCCTGAGTAAGAGAGTGATATTCTATCAAAAATAAGAAGAAGAAGATCGCATACAAAGCATGGAAATTATAATATATATGCCAAGAATGATCTAATTATTCAAGTTTCCATAACTTATAAAGTAGAATGTTCTAGAGAAGAAGGGAGGTAAACATAAAACAGATGAGGTTTGAGTAGAATTTACTATAAAGGGACTGTAGCTGGACTATGTTTCCTGGAGAATCTCTGCTTCTAAATGGCCTCCTTCCTTTCACGTTGGTCCCTGCATTCATTTTCTACAAAGCTGCCAGGGAGGTCATCTTAAAACCTAATTTAGACCATGTCATCCCCTGCTTCAAGCCTTCCAGTGACTTCCCATCACATTTCAAAATAAATTCAAACTCTTTCAAGACCCTAGTAATCTAGACCAGGGATTGGCAAACTGTTTTCTGTGAAGGGCCAGATAGTTCCTGTTTTCAGATCTGTGGGTCATGCAGTGTCAGTGGCTAATCAACTCTGCTGTTGCGTCACAAAAACAGCCAAATACAATTCATAAATGGACGGACAGAACGTTGTTCCAATAAAACTTTATTTGCAAAAACAGGTGGCAGGCTGGATTGACCCCAGGAGCACTGGTTTGCTGACCCTGATCTAGATTCTTGCTACTGAAAATGAGGTCCAGGGACCAGCTGCACCAATACCACCTGGATTTGTTGGAAATGCAGAGTCCCAGGCCTCCCCAAGACCCTCTGATTTAGAATCTGCATTTTAGCCAATCCTAGGCAACTTATAGGCTCAGGTCCAAACTTTTGCTCCAACACCTAATGTAACCCCCTTCACTCTCTCCCTCTCACTTTATTCTTCTATCCAGGGCCACTTGCCCCAAGCTCCCCCCATGGCTGGTTCCATTTCCAGCAGAACTTTTATCACCATCTCTAGTTATCTTGCTAAATCTTTTGCTTACTTGTCAATGGTTTGACTCTCCCTGCTAAAACAGAAGCTCTGAAGCCAGGGACCCTCACCGACCTGCTCACTGTCGCATTCTCAGTGTCTTAGAACAGTGACTGATGTAAGCTGCTTCTCAAGAAGTATTTGTTGAGCCAAAGATAAACAAAAGCAGAAAGCAGAGAATTCTTTTTTTCCCCCAAGGAAAGGAGTGCAGGGCTGTGTAAAGAGGAAGGAAAAGAAAGAATTCTAAGAGCCAACTCTAAGCACCTCCCCTGGTCACAGAGTCTGGGTTCTTCTAAAAACACCATGCCCACTGATGCCCTAATCCCTGTGGAAGACTGGAAATCACAGCTGCAGTCGTTTGTAAGCTCCTTCTGTCAAAACAGAGTCTGTAACCCCACTGCTCAAATCTGGGTTTGCCTTGTGACTTGCTTTGACTACTAGAAAATGGTGGAAATGGCATTGAGTAAATTCCAGAATCTGGGTATTAAGAAATTTTCAGCTCCCGCTTCCATGGAAACCCAGGCACCATGCTGTCAGGAGGCTGGTCTAGACCATTGGAAGAAGTGGGACCACATGAAGAACTGAGGCCCCGGCCAAGAGCCAGAACCAACTACTAGATGTGTGAGGAAAGCTGCCTTGGACATCCCAGCCGCAGTCACACCTCCAGCTGAATGCAGCCACAAGAGTGGCCCCAGCCAACACCACACAGAACAGAAACGAATGTTCTCTGCTGAGCCCTGTGCAAATCACAAAATTGTGAGCAAATAAATGGCTATTGTTTAAGACATAATCCTGTTATAACAAAAGATGATTGAAATAATTGCCTTTAAATATCCATGCCCAAGAAAGATTTCTCCCATCAATATACTGGAATCTGATTCATGCAAATTGGTGATTCTTATCCCTGGGGTAGAGGAAAGGAAAATGTGAGGGATGGAAGGAGACGTCTTCCCCTAGAAGGGGAGAGAAAGGACCAAATCTTCTTTACCTTTGGGAGTCCTGATGTGTGAGGATGGCTGTTGTACACACCAGCAAAAGCCGCTCACATGACTTGTGGGGGGTTTTATTGTAAAATACATACAATACAAAAATTAGCATTTTAACTATTTTAAAGTGTGCATTTCAGTGGCATTAAATGCATTCACAATGTTGTGCAATCATCACTACTGTCTAGTTCCAGAACTTTTCACCCCTCCACCCTCACTCCCCCAGCCCCTGGCAACCACCAATCTGCTTTCTGTCTCTATAGATTTACCTGTTCTGGACATTTCATATAAATAGAATCCTATGATATATAGCCTGTCTCATCTGGCTTCTTGCATTTAGCATAATATATTCAAGGTTGATCCATGTTGTGGCATGGGTCAGGGCTTCATTTATTTTTATGGCTGAATAATATCACTGCATGGATACACAACGCTTTGTTGACCCAACCATCATTTGACAGGTATTTGGGTTATGCTCACCTTTTAGCCATGATGAATAATGCTGCTATGAAGACTCTCACACAAGTTTTGATCTAATCCAGTGGCTCTCAACTGGGGGTGATTGTGCCCCTGAGGGATGTCCCTGATTGCTCCAAATGAGGGGAGGTGCTATTAGCACCTACCACATGGAGGCCGGAGACACTGCTAAACATCCTAGAATGTACGGGACAGCTCCCACCACAAGAACCATTCAGCCCTACTCGGCGCAGTGGCTCATTCCTGTGACGCCAGCTATTCGGGAGGCTGAGGCAGGAGAATTGCTTGAGCCCAGGCCTTGGAGGCTGCAGTGTGTGGTGATCACACGCTGCTGCTCTCTAGCCTGGGTAACAGACTGAGACCTTGTCTTCCCCCAATTGTTTTTTAAAAGGAAGTCTTCAGCCCAGTGTCAATAGTGCCCAGGTTGAGAGGCCCTGGTCTAATTCAACCTTCCCCAGCCTCAATGGCAGCTCAGGGGATTACACCAAACTTACCCTTTAACATGAATTCTTTCAGAGCCCCCCAATAAACAGAAACTTTATCTCCTTCTCATCTCAGCATCTACAACCTGGTGGCCAATTTAGCAACATGTGATTCTTTTTTAACACCCCCCCATTTATAAGAGGAAAATCAAAACAAAACCCTCCAAATAAATTGCGGGAAAAATAAAAGGATATTTCTGATGTTTTTCTAGGCTTTTCATCCTTTTTAAAATGGGGGCGGGGGGGTCAAGTGGCAACTGAGGAATAAAAACAAGTGTTCAAAAGCATCAGCGACCCAAAGTTCACAGAAAATCAAAACAAACCCAGCTCTCAGTGTGCGTAATTACAGGTACAATCAAGTAATGAAAGGTTTATTAGTTTAATGTGATTCCATCAAGTACCAAAAAGCGGGAAGGAGTGGGAGAAAGAAAGAAAATGGATATGAAAGAGGGGAGGGAGAGACATGAAAGAGGAATATGAGTGGGCAGAGATGGTGACATTAAAATGCATCTTTATTTAGACTGCATGTTCTGGGTGTTGAACCAGAGTTGGTCCAAGGCAGTTGCAGAGGAGCCAACCTGAGTGCCTTCTGCAAAACATATGCCTTTGCAGTCATCCAGTGGATGGTTTTTTAGACTATGTACTTGACCCTGTTTTGGGCTGTGGGGACCTAGCAATGAATGAAATAGACAAAAATCCTCCTCTTCCCCACTCTACCCCCTGGAACTTACATTCAAGTGGGGAGAACAGACATTCAATGAAATAACAAGTCAAATGCACAGTATTATTACATGGAGAAATATAAAGCAGGGAAGGGGGATAGGAAGTGTCAGGGATGGGGGAAGCACTGGAATTTTAGAGCAGGTAGCCAAGCAAAGACTGGAATGGAAGGACATGAAGGAATGAGCCAAGGGCAGACCTCGGGGAAGAGCATTGCCAGCAGAGGGCAAAGGAAGTGAAAGTGTCCTGGGGTAGGACATGCCTGTGGAGGAAGAGTAAGAAGGCCAGTGTGGTTGGACCAGAGCAAGGGGGAGGCAGCAGGAAATAAGGACAGATAGGTCGTGGAAGCCAGATCCTGTAGAACCTTGGAGGGCACAGGAAGGTCTCTGGCTTTTGTGTTGAGTAAGAAGGGAGCAAGGGGAGGGTTTTGAACAGAAGAGAGACACCATCACCCTAGCTGCTGAGCAAACAGAGGGAAGCAGGACTGAGACCAGGACAAGGCAAATTAAGCATGTAAGGAGCAAAATTTTAGCAGGCACCCACCCTCAGGGCATGCAGTGACTCACTCATCTCTCCCTATCCCAGCCCTGCAGTGAAGGGTTATTTAGACCTTAAGGCAAAGACTCTGTGATGGACACAGACCATCCCCATTAAGGAACACCCTGTCAGCAGACAGCCTACAGCTATCAGCCTCTCCAGGGATGGCTCAAAGTGCAGAAAGTCTTACCCTTTCTCAGGGTGTGTTTTTATTTTTTTATCTTTTTAAAATTTTAAGTTCTGGGATACATACGCAGAACATGCAGGTTTGTTACATAGGTAAATGTGTGCCATAGTGGTTTGCTGTACCCATCAACCCATCACCTAGGTATTAGGCCCTGCATGTATTAACTATTTATCCTGATGCTCTCCCTTAAGTTGTGTTTTTAAATGTAGGCTTTATCGTTCTCATTATTATTATTCAGGTATGGCAAAGTCAACAGATAGGAGGCCATTGAGTATTAAAAAGATAGTTTGCTACTCACAGATCCCGTGTGAGAACTTGTCATGCCATGCAGTGGCCACAGGGGAGCAGCACCAGGGATGTTCAGGAGGCAGAGAGAATGGGTGAAAAAGTAGGCAAGATCCTTGATTGCTGTTTCTGAAGGAAGAAACAGGTGAGGCAGGGTAAGCAGGCTTGGGATTGGCTCGTTAGAATAACTTCAGTAGGTTCTGGGGCATAGCACTGTCCCTAGTTGTCTGGTACCTGGCCCTGTACAGTGATTAGGGTAGGTGGATAGTGGCCCATAGTGGGAGAGCCAATAAAGGAGGTGGTGGGGCCTGTGGGCCTTGGGCTGGTTGGTTTGCATATGAAAGCTGCATTTGAAGTCCACTCATTTACTCTGTCAAGGAATTGGCTGGCTTTAGGAGAGGGAGTCTCTCCAGAGTCACCAAGGGTCCCAGGTGTGAAAACATGAGAATGAAAAGGCATGCTTGATACACGGTGGCCCACATCCAGTGACCAATGTATGTTGGAGTACAAAGGCCCGGCCCTCCCAGCCCAGCATGGGACATAGCCAAAGGGGCCACTTCAGCTCCAGAGCTCCCCATGGAGTCACTGGGCCAAGGCTGTCATTAAACCCTCATCACAACTCAACTTCCCCATCTGCCTACTCCTGCTTCTTCTTTCCCCAACCTTCCACAGACGTAGATCCCCATGGCACTCCACAATAAATACCCTGCAACCTAAACTCTGTCCCAGAGTCTGTCTGCTTCCTGAGGAACCCAGCCTAGGACAACATGAGAGAAAAAAAAAATGCAAAATACGTCCCCAAAACATCAGTGGGCAGACGGTGAGATGGCCAGAGAAGACAGTCATGGGGTGAATCCCCAGCCGCATCCAGCCTGGCCCACTCCCTGAGGTCTCTCTCCCTGGCGATAATTCTGGGTCTTTCTCTCTCGCTCTCTCCTGCCATCTCTCTCTTCCTTTTTAAACTGTAAAGTATAACACATATACAGAAAAAACGTACAAGTCACACAGATACAGATCAGTGAATTATTACAAAGCAAACACCCAGGTCAAGAAAAAGAACATCAACTGCAATCCCCAATTCCACCTCCAACCAAAGGTAACCTTTTGTCTCTCCTGAGTTTTAACACCCTTAGTTTGGCTTGTTTTGGAATTTTATACATTTGACCAAAATGTCTATAAAGCACATATTTTTTAGCTTGCTTCACTCCCTCAAAATATATACAAAATGTGTATATGTGTGTTGTGTGTATGAAACGTATCCATGTCACTGCAAGTAATTGTATTTGATTCATTTTTCATTGCTGTATAATATTCTATGATGGAACCATGGTATCCCATTTTTCATTCTACTTTAATGGACATTGGGGTCAACAGGCATGTGGCAAAAGGATTTTTGTAAACAGCCCATAAACACTGGAAAAGAACGTTCAACATCATTGGTTACCAGGAAAATATCACTTCAAACCAAATTCCTACCCACAAAATTCTGGTGGCTACTACCTACCCACCAGAAGGACTAAAATTAAAAAGTCAGAGAATACCAAATGTTGGTAAGGATGTAGTGCATTTCTGTTCGTCTTTCACCAAGCCAAGCTGTGTGGTAACCAGGTTGCTAGGTATGAAGTCAACCATGTTCACTACAACCAAAGGAAGCCAAGAGCAGCAGCAATTGCTCAGAGACTTCAAATCATCAAATAGCATTTTCACATAAACAAAGACACCAGGCAAATCCACCAGCCCTTCATTCTACCTCATCAGCATCTCACTCAGCTTTGTTTTCCCAGTTAAAACAATACACTCAAGTGCAGCTGAATAAAGACATATATTTTGGCCTGAGCACCAAATCAAAGGGACATGGGATGAATGTGCTGTCTCAGCCACAGATGCACACCTGAACCCTGAGTCTGGGGGCCAGGTGGGTGCACACCTGAACCCTGAGTCTGGAGACTAGGTGGGTTATATGAATCGTCACATCACCTTGACATATCACCTGAATCAGAACCACATAAAGTCTTGTCCAGGTCTAGTCATTCTATTAGTCATCCAAGTGGCTTTCCAAAAATAAAAATAGCCTGAGCATTTACAGTGACACATATTAAAATCCAAAAACCTAAAAGCCTACTGATGACGGCACTCCAGGTGGCTTGGAAATGGGTTTTATTTTTTTCCTTCTTTTAATCTAAATCATGTTTCCAGACAGTGCCAAGACTGGTATAAATTCTCTTCTGCATTGATCTTTTACATACTTTTGTGCTTGTCTGCGATGATTGAACGTGACTCATTCATAGTTCTGTTCTCAGCCACTGCTGCTCTCTTCCAGTCAGCCACATCTGTTTCTTTGCAGTAAAAGTCTCCCTTTGTCTATCACTTAATTCCGCGGTGTTCTTAGGAGAAAGAGAGTCCACAGCAAGTGCTGGTCATATGCCAGCAACTGCCACGCACGATAGTGGATCCCAGACCATCTGCTCTATTTATTGATGGTGATATGAAATGGGATGTCAACTGAATGAGAACTGCCAGCTCCGAAGTGTAGACTGGTGGTTTTCAACTGTTTGTTTTTGTTGCAAACTCTTTCTTTCAAACAAAATTTAAATAAAACTTGTAAAAGGATTCCTGTTATGGAGTGGGGGAGGGATACACTCTCCCCTTTCCCCTCCAGAGAACTCCCAGAGTATCTTCTCTGAAACCGCAGTGCTCCAGGAACATGCTTGACGCCACCAGTGTAGACTAAGTTCATGGTAGAGTAGCGGTTAACATGGGTTATCTCTAGATGATTTTTATTTTCTTCGACTTTTTCTATATTTTAACTTATTTACGATGAACATGTATAACATTGTAATCATAAAATCAATGGAATGTCTTACAGAATATTAGCATTGTATGATATTCTTTAAACACATTCTACAAAGCATCAAGCTGGTTTCTGGATATTGGCTGATAGTCATTTGTGCTGTGTTCTGGGCACCATTCTCACCAATGAAGATACGGTAGTGAGCAAGACAGACAGCAGCTGGCCTCAATGACCTGACATTTTAATGGTGGGAAGACAGGCATAGGAGTGTCCTGCCTACATGGCTCTGCAAGGACTCGCTTGGGGATTTGTGCTTTCCATCCCTGCAATCTGGAGTTCTGTGGGTCTAGCAGCCCTAGTACTCAGAGGGAAGAGGCTTCTCCAGAGGACAAAGTAATAATCCCACTCTACTCAGGTAGCTGGCCCCCTGTGCCAGTTGGCCAGAAGGCAAAAAAATAATCATCATCATCACTATACTGGTGAAGGCAATTGATCCTGATCATCATGAAGAAGCCAGGCTGCAGCCACATAATGGAGCCAGGGAGGTCCATGCATGCTGCTCGGCTGGTTCGCTGTGCACCTCTTGCTACTCTCCTGCCCAGAAGTAACTCTAAATGGGCAAGGCAGCCGGATCAGGACATGCAACCATGGCTCAGACCCCCTCTCAGATGAGAGTCTGGGCCACTAGGTCAGCCACTTAGACCAGCAAAAGGAGAAGGGAGTCTAGAATGAGCATTGGAGAAGGAAGATGAGTACAAGTGATGACCCCAGGCTCACTACAGCAGTAGCGCCTCTAGTTCATGCCTTTCTCACGTAAGCTTCTTCCACAATTGTGGCCAACCAGAATCCTGGAGAAACCATGCCTGGATAAAGTGAATTTAAGCGAGAAGCAAATGGGTGGACTGCAGCAGAAGCAGGTGGTGCCCCACACAGACCCTCCTTACTGGAACGTGCCCTCGTCCCCCATCTGCACTGTTGTTGGCTGATAACTCATAGCTGTCATGCTCAGCCAAATCAGAGACACCTCTTCTAGAATGCTAAACTGCCCTCCCCTTCTGGGAGACTAAATAAATGGCATGGAGTACAAAAGCCCAGCCCCCACGCCTCAAAAGAGAACCAGCTCCATGGTGCAATTTATGTTTCAGAGCTCCCCGTGGGATCAGACCGAAGTTGTCTCCTGTTACACTGTTTTTGGATACTTTGTATTACTTAAATTGACAAAATTTGCATATAATAAAATACAGACATGAAATATAAAATTCCATGAGTTTTGACAAGTATCTTCCAGTAACACCACCCCCATCAAAAATATTTATATCACCATCTCCTGCCTGCTTCCAGTTCATCCCAACCTTTTTCATAGCCATTTTTTTCTGATTTTTAGTCAACACATTTACTTTGTCTATTCTTGAATTTCATATATATGGAATCATGCAATATCAACACTTCTGCATGTATCTTCTTTTATCCAATGTAATATCTTTGAGATTACTATATGATACGTATATCAGTAATTCATCTTTTATCATACATGTTTTACTGCCAGAAGCAAGTCATCTTCTATTGCTTAGTATTCAATTGTATGAATATGCAACAATTTATTTTTCTGAGACAGGGTCCCGCTCTGTCACCCAGGCTGGAGTGCAGTGGTATGATCATGGCTCACTGCAGCCTTGACATCCAGTGCTCAAGCAATCCTGCCTCCGCCTTCCAAGTAGCTGGAACCACAGGCACACACCACCATACCCAGCCACTTTTTTGTGTATGTAGAGACGGGGATTTCACCATGTTGCCCAGGCCAGTCTTGAACTATTGTGCTCAAGCAATCTTCCTGCCTCAGCCTTCCAAACTGCTGGGATTACAGGCATGAGCTATTGCGCCCAGCTGTCTTATCTTCCTTTGATGAAAATTCAGGTTTATTCCAATGTATAGGCATTATGCTATCAAAATTCTTGCACATGATTTTTGTGAATGTATGCTTTTATTTCTCCTTGGTAGATAAGTAGGATAGAATGACTAGGTCATAAAGTGGACGTATAACTTATAAGAAACGTTTTTTCCAAAGTGGCTGTACCATTTTACACCAACAATGTGAGGGTTAGAGTTGTTCCACATCCTCGTCAACACTTGGTGTTATCAGATTTTGAATTTTACCCATTCTAGTGAATGTGAAATGATATCTCACTGTGGTTTCAATTTGCATTTCCCTAATGGTTAATAATATTGAGTGCTTTTCCACATGCTTATAGGCCACTCATGTATCTTTTCTTCTAAAGTATCTCCTTCAAGTCTTTTGCCCATTTCATTATTTATCTTTTCATTATCAATTTGTGTTTTTAAATATATTTTGCATACAATTCCATGACAGATAAATGTGTTAAGAGTAATTTCTCCTAGACTGTGCCTCGTGTTTTCATTTTCTTATTGAGGTCCTTTAATGAAAAAGTTAATTTTTATGAAGTGCAGTTCATCTATTCTCTTTTTTGATCAGTGAATTTTGTGACTTTCCTAAGAAATCTTTTGCCTATCTCTAGGGTGGCTTAGTCTCCAATGTTTTCTTCTAGAATTTTTGTAATTTAGCTTTCATATTTAGGCATATGGCCCTTGTCAAATTAGTTTTTGTGTGTAATGCAAGGTAGGTGTGGAGAATTATTTTCAAATATTTACTGAGTCATTCCAGTGCCACTGGTAGAAAAGGCTTTCCTTTTCCAATGGCTTTGGGGCATTTGTTGAAAGTTATGTATGTATGAATCTATTTCTGGATTCTGGTTTCTGTTCTATTGGTCTATTTGTTTATCCTTGAGACTGAATTCTTGTTCTTGCTTGGCTTTTGTCCCTGTCTTATCCTGTCTCCCTCACTGCTCCCCTGGCCCCAAAAGAACCACCCTAATAAATCACTTGAATTACATTCCCATTTCAGGCTGTTTTCAGGGAACTGGATCTAAGACAACAGACAACAGACATGCCAGTTAATAATTAAATGAGATACTTTGGGGTGCTAATTAGTGTTAGGAATAAGATGAAATATGGTGATACTGTCAAAAGTAGCTTGCAGGGAGTAGAGTTCAAAAAAGGCCTCTCTGAGGAGGTGACATTGAAGTCAAGTTCTGAGTTTTGGCAATATATATGGGTGGTTGAGGTGCAGCAATACAGCCATCATTAGAGCCAAGAAGTTCTAGGAACTGAGACATTAGGGTGTTGGGTGGTTCGTCAATGTCATTGCTGAAGCCACAGAGCATGATAGTAAAAGTGATGGTGGAAAGGGAGCCAGAGAACTAGATGCTAACCCAGGCAGGAGTCTATTCAAAAGCTCTTTAAATTAGCTAGGATTTTTTTTTTTTCTTTTAGAGATAGGGTCTCACTCTGTCGCCCAGTCTGGAGTGCAGTGGTATGAACACAGTTCACTGCAGGCTCAAAATCCTGGGCTCAAGCCATCCCCTTAGCTGGGGATTTTGGAGGACGACGAAGTAAAGAAGATTTCCAAGTATCCGTGGGAAACATGAAGGACATCTACCTTATCTCCAGGTGCTGAGTCCTGGGGAGTTGGGAGGAAACCACAGCCGTGATACAGAGGCTGTAGGGGAAAGGCATCCTCAGGGAGCAGCCAGTTTTCATTTGGAGCAAGAATTTGAGGGGATGTTCTAGAGAAGATATTTAGGATATAGAGAAGTGTGCAGATCATAGGTAATATGCTCCGAAGGGCACAGGAGAGGGGCCCATGTGCAGAAAGATGTAGGAGAGTGAGTCATATTCGGGGTGGGGGGAGGTGGGTGGGAAAGAGAATCCTGTGATGGAGGCACTGGGGTCTTGGACTTCTAGGTGTGTAATGAATAGGATTGGTCCTGAAAATAAAGCATGCGGTATTTGAAGATTTTGTGGGCATCTACTGAAGACATAATGGCAGCCAGCAGTGTCCAGTCATTAAAGACATCGGGACGGCTGGACAGGACCAATATCCTTCACAGCAATGTTTCTTAAACATCAGTAGACCACATATAACCATCAGGATTTTTGACATACTTGCAAATCACTGTATACTTACATAGTAATTTGCTTTCATTTAAAACTTAAAATTTACTAAGGAAAAAGAGAATATCCTTAAAATCTTAATTTGATGTGCTGACTATATTTTTGAATACTCATTAAAATAATTTTGATTGAGATAAAAATTAGATCTGCTAATATGATCCTGAGTATGTGACCACATTTGGTGAAATATTACACTAGTTCAGAGTCACTGCCATATTCTGCAGGCCACCCCTGCCAGATAATAAAGTCATTCATTAGACTGCAGATGCCATGGTGAGTCAACAAGGAACCTAAAGTTGAGTGAGGGGTAGAGAGAAGAAAACCATTATCATACATTGTGCTAAGTGTTATGAGGGTGGTGGAGGGCATGAAAGGAACCCACAATGGAAAGAGAAAGCCCTCAAGTTTAGAAAAGTGCAGGTGAATGGTATATCTATTAAAGGTGCTTTCTGGCAGGTCCGACTTGGCTTTGACCAGTGGTTCTCAAGCTGAAGCATGTGGCAGAATCACCTGGAAGACTTGTTAAAACAGATTGCTAGGAGAACTTGTTAAAACAGATTGCTAGGAGAACTTGTTAAAACAGATTTCTAAAATTTCTTGATGACATGCCTAGATGTGAGTCTTTTGTCATTCATCATGCTAGGTACTAGATAGACCCTTTCAAGTAAACATTAATGTTTTTAGTTTTCTTTATTGTCTTGTATTGTTTCTTTGTAACTTCCAACTTTTTCCTGTTTTTTTCTTGCTGGAATTTATTTTAATTTCCATAGGTTTGGGGGGGGGGAACAGGTGGTATTTCACTACATGAGTAAGTTCTTTCGTGATTTGTGTGATTTTGGTGATTTTGTACCCCCACTATACACTGAATCCTACTTGTAGTGTCTTTTATCCCTCACCCCCTCCTACCCTTTCCCCCAAGTTCCTAAAGTCCCTTGTGCCATTCTTATGCCTTTGCATCCTCATAGCTTAGCTCCCACTTATGTATCCCACGTATGTTTGGTTTTCTACTCCTGAGTTGCTTCACTTAGAATAATAGTCTCCAATTCCATCCAGGTTGCTGCGAATGCCATTAATTCATTCTGTTTTTATGGCTGAGTAGTATTCCATTTATATATATGCCACAGTTTATTTATCTACATGTTGATTGATGGGCATTTAGGTTGGTTCCACATTTTTGCAATTGCAAATTGTGCTGCTATAAACATGCATGTGCAAGTAGCTTTTTCATATGACTTCTTCTGAACTTAATCAGATGTTGAACTGCCCGGATTAATTAATATTGTTTCACTTTTATTTTTTATCCCTTCATATTTAACTTCTACTTCTAGGACTTTTTCTCAACTTTCTCTTCCCGTTCCTCTATTGAGTGTTTTCTTGATGTATTGATACATGTATGTATTTTTGAGAGCACTTAGTTATTCTGAGTGCTCCTTTTATGGCATCCAGTTCTTGTTTTATGATTTTAAAGATATTAATTATGATGTTTATAGAAATGTTTTTCTACCTTCTGAATTGTCTATGTATCCTCTGAGTTCCACTTTTCTTCTGATTTGTTAGAGTTGACCTCCACATGTCATTTGTTATATGAGGCACTAAAAACTGATTGAAGGTTCAGTCTCTTTAGGCAGAGCTTTCGACTTGTGGGCTTTGTGGAAGGGCAATAGGGTGACAAAATAGCTCCTTCCTCAAGGGATACCCGAAAAGCATTTTCTGTGAGTGTTTTAGCTGGGATGCTCAGTCCTCCCAGAGAGGACCACTGGCGACTGGTTGGAGGCCAAGTGAGGGAAGTGAACCAGGGCGTTTCTGTTCACCTTGCAGATTTTCACTGAATCTTCCTGTTGTCAGTTCCACATCTCTCCCCATCCTCAACGTACAAACCTCCACGTTTCAGCTAAAGTGAAAGGAATGCAGTCCCCTGCACTTGCAGGGCTGGAGAGGGGATCTGAGAGTCCAGCTCCCCTTAGGTAACTTCTCATCTATTTTCAGCCCATCTCTCATTCCCAAACTCAGCAGTATCCGGTGTCTCCAAATTTTGAGCTTCTCTGAAAAGTTACGAGTACAAATCTGTTCGCTCACGGTTGGCTTTTTCACCCACCCTCCTGCATCAGTTATCTGCGCCTGCACCACACATTTCCCCCAAACCTGGTGGCTTAAACACCTTCTGTTTTACAGTTGCTTGACTCTGACTCACGGTTTCTACAGGTCAGGAGACTGGACACAGCTTATCCAAGTCCTCTGACTCCTGGTCTCTTACAGGCTGTAATCTAACACATCCGCTGGGATGCAGTCTCATTTCCAAGATCACGGGGGAAGAAACCACTTCCAACCTCACACACATGGCTGTTAGCAGGATTCGGTTCCTCATGAGCCACCTGATTCAGAACCTCAGTTGCTCAGTAGCTAGAGGCCACCCTCGGTTTCTCCCAATCAGGGTTTCTCTTTAGGGCATCTCACAACATTACAGCAAGGAAATAGGAGAGCTAGTGAGTATAGCACTGCAGGATGACTATAGTTAACAATAACATCTGAAATCATTTCAAAGAGCTGGAAGGAATATATTGAATGTTCCCAACACAAAGAAATAATACATGTTTGAGATGGATATGTAGTTATCTGATCTGCTCACTATACATTGTATGTATTGAAACATCACTATGGACCCCATGGATATAAACAGTTATTATATGTCACTTAAAAATAACTATAAACAAACAGACAAAGAGAGGGACACAGAAAGGCCACCCAAGATGAGAGTCACAGTCTGTTAAATCTAATGTCTTCTATTTTCTTTGATCTTATAGGTTTGTGCTCTTGAAGATTTATTTTACTGTCATTTTTAGTGAGCTTCCAGTAGGATCTGAGATATGTAAGTTTTCAATTCACCAAGGTAATGATGTTGACTTTTCATAGAATTACTTACGAGTCCATACAAACGAGTCTTTACAAACCTCTAAGATGGAAAGTGATTTGTAGAGAGAGGAAGATGGACATGCTACATATCACCATCTATCACTGCTTTTGCCACTGTGGTCCACCAGCTGTTGTCATTTCACAATGAAGATTTTTGTGTGTCCAGAGCAGAATGGAAACAATGAGGGGAAGAAATTTGATTTTCGTTTTCTTGTTTTGAAACAGGGTCTTGATCTGTGGCCCAGGCTGGAGTGCAGTGGGTGAAATGCAACATGCACTGCAGCCTCCACCTCCCAGGCTCAAGCGATCCTCCCACCTCAGCCTCCTGAATAGCTGGATTACAGGCATGTGCCATGATGCCCAGCTAATTTTTGTATTTTTTGTAAAGAAGTGGTTTCACCATGTTGCCCAAGCTGGTCTCGAACTCCTGGGCTCAAGCAATCCACCCACGTTGGTCTCCCAAAGTGTTGGGATTACAGGCGTGAACCACCATACCCAGCCAAAAAAAAAAAGAAGTTTGTAAGTAAAGCTAAACATGTTCATGACCCTATATTCTGAAAACGTCTTTCCAAGTCTTTTGGTGTTAAAAAATGTGTTTTTTAAAAAAAATGAACAGATGATTTTTACATAGCAAGGATTTTTTATTTTTTAGTTTCTGTCAAAACAAAGTTGACAACCTTATGTTAGACTCTCTAATTTTTAAAAAATTACTCGAGTGTATAGGATACCAAAGTCTGGAAACTATCGTACTAAAGTATTGTAGCAGTGCTGTCAAATGGGTTTCACCTCCCTTGCCCACATCCCGGACCACTATTGAGTGGGATTCTGAGGCCTTTTCTGATCGTACAGGGAAGCCTGCTCACAAAAAAATGCCCTAAGGATACCAGAGAGAGAATGTGGTGGCTGAGACAAACACCCACTCACTACAGAAAATAACTCATTGTAAGGACCAGAGATGGCATCAAAGACAGAAGCAATCATCTTATTATAAAGTAGATGCTGCTTATTGCAAAAATGTGGAACCAGCCCAAATGCCCAATCCACAAGTGGAGTGTGTGTGTGTATATATGTGTGTGTATATGTATATATATGTGTGTGTATATATATGATGGAATACTACTCAGAAATAAAAAGAAATGAATTAATGGCATTCATAGCAACCTGGATGGAAGTGGAAACTATTATTCTAAGTGAAGTAACTCAGGAATGAAAAACTAAAAATTGTATGTTCTCACTTATAAGTGGGAGCTAAGCTATGAGGATGCAAAGGCATAAGAATGATACAATGGGCCGAGTGTGGTGGCTCACACCTGTAATCCCAGCACTTTGGGAGGTCGAGGCAGGTGGATCATCTGAAGTCAGGAGTTCGAGACTAGCCAACACGGTGAAACCGTCTCTACTAAAAATACAAAAATTAGCTGGGTATGGTGGCACACGCCTGTAATCCCAGCTACTCGGGAGGCTGAAGAAGGAGGCTTGCTTGAACCCAGGAGGCAGAGGTTGCCAAGTGGCAGTGAGCCAAGATGGCACCATTGCACTCCAGCCTGGGTGACAGAGTGAGACTCCATCTCAAAAAAAAAGCATGATACAATGAACGCTGGGGACTCTGCGGGAAAGGGTGGGAAGGGGAGAGGGATAAAAGACTACAAATTGGGTTCAGTGTATACTGCTCCAGTGATGGGTACACCAGTATCTCACACATCATCACCAAGAACCTACTCATGTAACCAAATACCACCTGTTCCCCAAAAACCCACGGAAACAAACAAACAAAAACAAACAAACAAACTGGTTCTCTGTGGCACTACAAGTTGACTATAATTCACAACAATTTATTGTATATTTTCAAATAGCTAGAAGAGCAGATTTTGGCCAGGCACAGTGACTCAAGCCTGTAATCCCAGCACTTTGGGAGGCCGAGGTGGGCGGATCACGAGGTCAGGAGATCGAGACCATCCTGGCTAACACAGTGAAACCTCGTCTCTACTAAAAAATATAAAAAATTAGCCGGGTGTGGTGGCGGGCGCCTGTAGTCCCAGCTACTTGGGAGGCTGAGGCAGGAGAATGGCGTAAACCTGGGAGGTGGAGCTTGCAGTGAGCCGAGATCTGGCCACTGCACTCCAGCCTGGGCGACAGAGCGAGACTCCGTCTCCAAAAAAAAAAAAAACACCCAAGGTCTCCTAAAAAATGACAGCATCCATCAAAAAATTAAAGTAGATCCTGCTTGTCCATAGGAACAACAGTATAACTGGGGGACCTGGCCAATGACCGGGTGAGACCAAAGCAAGCCAAAATATAACATGCAGCAGCACTATGCATATAACAATTATAAAATGTGAATAGCGGCTGGGCGCAGGGGCTCATACCTGTATTCTCAGCACTTTGAGAGGCCAAGACAGGTGGATCACCTGAGGTCAGGAGTTCGAGACCAGCCTGGTCAACATAGTGAAACCCCCACCTCTACTAAAATTATAAAAATTAGCCAGGCGTGGTGGTGGGTGCCTGTAATCCCAGCTACTCAGCAGGCTGAGGCAGGAGAATCACTCGAACCCAGGAAGTGGAGGCTGCAGTGAGCGGAGATCATGCCACTGTCCAACCTGGACAACAGAACGAGACTCCATCTCAAAATAAATAAATAAAAGTAAAATAAAATGTAAATAGCATCTAAGATATCCTGCTTGCACCAAGAACCAAGTTCTGCCCTGTTGGGGTGATACAGCTAGCCCCCTTCTCATAAGAGTGCATATGTATGGGCTAGACAAGGCCAGGAATGATTTGCAAGAAAATGGCAACAGCAATTCTCCTCCTTCAAGGGGTGCTACTGATGACTGGGGAGCCAGAGAGCGAGGGAGACTCACTTTTAACTGTTACCCTCTTTGAATCCTTTAAGCCATCTGTGTGTCTTGCCTATTCAAAAATACATTTCAAAAACATAAAACCATCACTCAGTATCATTTCATGAGAGAGAGAAGGCACTGGCCAATGCCCAGAGGGAAAGAAAGGAGGATACCACCTCAGAATAAAAGGTTCTTCCCCATAGAGGAGAGGCGGCAGCTTCACGCTGGATCAGAAATAAAGTGTACAGTTACATTTTCCTTTTTTTCCCAAATGCAAAAAAAAGTGACTTATTTTGCTGTATTATATTGCATGTAATTGTCAAGAAAGAAGTGTTGTTTGTGGGGGACTCTTAGGCAGTATAGCTTGAAGGAAATCCCATCCAATTTATTCTGGCCAAAGATTTTCATCATATCATTGTCTGAAAATCCACTTTCCCCGACGAACGTGGGAACCACTGGAATTAACACTCTCATTGATCTTTCACTGGGTCTTAACTATTCTGGGAAAAACTGTAAGAATTCAGGAATCAAGCCTGTAAATCTCTGGTTACCTCCCCTGCCCTCTCCCTGCGGGGCCAGGACAAAACAGTGGCTACAGTTTCCAGCCAGCAAGTGTTACAATAAAGACATATTTCTTGGATTAATCTATTGAAAACAAAACAAAACAAAACCAGACCAATATCTAATCTATCACCTGCCCCTTTAAAGGTCTATTAAGGTCCCAAAGCAGCCATGTGAAGTAGCTACCGCATCACCCACGTGACGAAGGAGAAAACGGAAGCTCAGAGTAGTTAAATGACTTACCCAGGAATGCACAGCACTTAAGGAGCAAAGACAAAGGTCAAGCCCAGCTCAGCTGGATTACCAGCCTTCCTCACTTGGAACCTGGCAGGCACTTGGTGGGTGCTCGCTTAGTGTTGGTTCTCGTCTCCCATGTTTACTCCCACTGGGTCCTGCCAGGAGTATGGCAGCTGATGGAAGGGGAGACAGCCAAGACTCAGGCCTGAAACTTGTGTGTGGGGTTGGGAGGGGAATGGGCACTGGCCAGTCTTTGGACTTGGTGCTGCAGACAGCCCCACGTCTGGCTGGGTTTCTCCAGACACACAGACCCTTTGTCAGGGCCCCCTGGTCCAAGCGCAACTGAAATTTACCCCAAAGAAATGACTGAGGGACATCAGGCCCTGTGGCTTCAATGAGCAGGAAGGGTGTTTTGTTTTGTTTCGTTTTGTTTGAGACAGTCTCGCTGTCACCCAAGCAGGAGTACAGTGGCACCATCTCTGCTCACTGCAACCTCCATGTCTCAGGCTCAAGCAATTCTCCTGCCTCAGCCTCCCGAGTAGCTGGGATTACAGGCATGGGCCACACCTAGTGTTTTTTCTTGCTTGTTTTTTGTTTTCTGTTTTTTGTATTTTTAGTGGACACAGGGTCTTGCCATGTTGGCCAGGCTGGTCTCGAACTTCTGGCCTCAAGTGATCTGCCCGCCTCGACCTCCCAAAGTGCTGGGATTACAGGTGTGAGCCACCGTGCGCAGCTGGGAAGGGTCTTTTAATAAATGTATGCATTCAAAATCCAATTCAGCCAGGCTCTGACGACGACCTCTCCTCCTATTCCACCCCAAGCCTGAAAACCCTTTCTTACATATTAACATGTAGCCTCTAAGCTGGGAGATTAAAGAAGAGGCGGCCTTCTTATCTCAGGTTGGAGATTTGGAGCCGCCTTCCTGGTAGAACTGTAACAAGATCCCTTCATGGGAGGAACTAATCACTGTGAAAGCTTTTGACAGTAGTGGGGATGGGAAGCGCAGAGAGACAGCTCCAACCAGCAGCCTCTTTTTCCACAGTGTGCCACACAAGGAAACACCTGCAGCTGCTGGATCCTGTGGTGCTCAGCCTGACCTTAGCTACAAAGCGAGGGACTACAAGCAAGGAAGGGCAAGGGATGGCCAGACCCATCTCACAGACGAGGTCCATCAAGTCTCAGAAGGGCAGCATATGAGATGGCACTCCTAAAACAAATGCCTGGGGCCGGACGCAGTGGCTCATGCCTATAATCCCAGCACTTTGGGAGGCCAAGCTGGACAGATCACCTGAGGTCAGGAGTTCGAGACCAGCGTGGTCAACATGGAGAAACCCCATGTCAACTAAAAACACACACAAAAAAATTAGTCAGGCGTGGTGGTGTGTGCCTGTAGTCCCAGCTACTCTGGAGGCTGAAGCAAGAGAATCACTTGGATCCACTAGGCAGAAGCTGCAGAGAGCCAAGATTGTGCCACTGCACTCTAGCCTGGGTGACAGAGCGAGACTGTCTCAAACAAGAAATGCCCAGATACCCAGTAAGCCACCAGGGCTATAGACAGCTTGCAGATGAGTAGGGTCCTCTTGCAATTGTAATAATCAGCCTGGCTGGACTGAAGGGTGATCTTGGAGTGTGCTGGGGCTGGCGGTTAAATAGGAGTTTGGGGAATTGGTTATTGAACTGTTGGTACTCTGAAGTCAGTCATGGTGGGGGTATTAGACCATGGAAATCAGCACACACACAAATAAGAGTTGTTTGTTTCGGGTTTGTCTCCCCAGAGAACTAGCTTACCAACACACCACTACATGAGAAGGTAAAAGTACTTCAGACTGAAGCCAGAAAGACTCAGGTTCACATCCTGGTTCTTCCACAGTAAGCCTGAGACCTTGGCAAGATATTTAAGCCTGTGGGCCTCAGTTTCTTTATCTGTAAAGTGGGGCTGATACTAGTGACTGTGTCAAAGGGCATGTGAGGACTAAATAGGATGTGTGACATGCTTAGCATGGGCCTCGCTGGCACTGAATCCATGTTAGCTTTCACTGCAGTTAAAGTAATAATCATCTATTCATCAATTTCCTTCTCACAGACATTTCTTTTTACTGCTCAGAATGTAGGCAGATTTTCTCTTTGGAAGCCCACTTCCCTGCCTATGTGATATTAAGGCAGAACAAGAGGACCTAGAAACACGTGAACATTAGAGCCCAAAAGTCCCAGAATGAGGTCCCAGCATCTCAGTCACTTACTAGTGGCAGAATCTTGAGCAAGTCACATGAGTCCTCTGAACCCTCTATCTGTAAGGCTGTCAGAAGGATTCAATGAGATAGAAGTTCGCAAAGCACACAGCACCACTGCCCAGAGCAGGTGCTTGCTAAGTGGAATCACATATGATGATACTGAAATGAGGAATCATTTTCATGAACCCCCTGCTACCAGATTATGAGTTCTGCAAAGGCAAGCTCTGTGGCTAACACATAGTAAGTGCTCAATAAATTCTTATTGAGGGAAATCAGTCCCCCAGAATTAACAGCTGTCCTGCTCACCTCCACTCTCCAAAGAGGCCATCAGCTTCATCTAAGCAGCTGTGCTGCTGTGGGAAGGGTTTTGCCTTTAAAAGGAGCTAGAAAATTGGCATCCATCTAGGCAGTGCCTTCAGAAGCCTATGACATCACAAGACAGAAGTCACCTAAGTCTACTCAGGCAGCCATTAACGAAGTACCATACACCAAGAGGCTTAAACTACATACATTTATTTTCTCACAGTTCTGGAGGCTGGAAGTGCAAGATTAAGGTGTCTGCAGGGTCAGTCTCTGGTGAGGGCTCTCTTCCTGGCTTGCAGACGGCCGTCTTCTTGTGGCCTATTTTCAGTGCATTTACAGAGAGAGATCTCCTCCTGTTCTTAAAATCCCCTACTCTCATGAGCTCATCTAACCCTAATCACCTCCCAAAAGCTCCATCTCTAAAGCCAGTCACATTAACGGTAAGGTCCAACATACCCAACCTATGAACTAGGGGTGGGTGCAATTCAGTCCATGGTGCCAACTTTCTAATCAGTAACTCTTATAAGTAAGCAGTACATTGGGACCAGCTGTTCTGGTTTCTAGTTATAATCCCCAGTCCCCAAAAAGCTACACACTATCTCACCTCCATGCATTTGCCCAGACCCTTCCTTCCTTCCTTTCTCCTGTGAAAACTTATCTTCCCTTCCCCATGTATGGGAGTCCTGCTCATCCTTCAAGACTCGACTTAGGTATCTCCACCCCAGGGAAGTTTCCCTTAAAAAGGAAGGAGCTTCCCCTCTGGTTAGGGACATGCTGACTGCATGTGTGGCTACATCCTCTGCTCCAGGTTAAGACACAGGCTCCAGCTGCATATGCCTGGGTCCAAACCCACTATGGGTGACTTTGAACAAATCATATGTCTTCACAGAGACTTGATTTCTTGAAAAACTTCCCAGAGCTATTGCAGGCATTAAACAACAGCAAACAAAAGGATGTAAAGCCCAGTGCCTGGCCTCAGCAAGCCCTTGACAAATAGTAGCTGGTATTTTTACTAAGGATAAGGCCCATTTTCTCCACCTCCACCCCACCACACACACAGAACATTTATAAGAGACCTTTGAGTTCAGCATATACTTATTGGTGGATGGCTGGTGACAGAAGACAGCAGAGGGTGAATCACAGGGGGTGACCAGTCAGTCAGTATGACAGTTCTCAAAGACATCTTTGGAGCACCTACCACATGCAAGAAAAACACACCAGGGAATAAGCATGATGAAGAGATGAACCAGAGTGTTTGAGATGTGAGTGAGACCGATTCGTAATGGAAATGAGGCTCCATCTGCTGCAGGAAACAAGGAACAATCTCTCAACCACCCAATTATAAACATTCCCCGAGTCTCAGTTTTCCCATCTGTAAAAATGAGGACACAAACAGCTTCCATGGGATGGCTATGGGAAGGAATGAGCATCAAATAACATAATCCACATAAAGTGCTGGCACAGAGGAAGTGTTGAAGACGTTAACCGTTATCAGTATTATTATGACTCGTGGAAATAAACCCTAGAGGGTGGCCAGGTGCAGTGGCTCACACCTCTAATCCCAGCACTTTGGCAGGCCAAGGTGGGAGGATCACTTGAGGTCAGGAGTTCGAGACTAGCCCGGCCAACATGGTGAAACCCCATCTCTACTAAAAATACAAAACTTAGCTGGGCGTGGTGGCGGGCAACTATGATCCCAGCTACTCAGGAGGCTGAGGCAGGAGAATCGCTTTAACCTGGGAGGCAGAAGTTGCAGTGAGCCGAGATCACGCCACTGCATTCCATGCAGCCTGGGTGACAGAGAGAGACTCCATCTCAAAAATAAATAAATAAATAAATAATAAATAAACAAACAAACAAACAAACCCTAGAGGGTAACATCACTAGGTACCTCCAGTTCCTTGGAGTTTTCACTCCAAGATCAATGAGAAGAACATTAGGAAATTTGCCCCGAGGGTCTGGCTTTCCGTCTTTAAATAGGAAAGACGCAGGTTGGGAATGGTCATAATGGTTGGAAAGTGTTCGGCTGCAAACAGACACCTCACCATGAGTGCCTTCAGCCATGGGGTTGGATTTTCCTGAATAATAAGTCTGAAGTGGGCCATCCAAGGCTTTCTGCACCTCAAGGATGCCAGAGCTCTGGACTGACGTCACTGCCATCCTGGTGGCTTTGACTCAGACTCAGCTCCAGCCATGACTGTCAGCCTCTTAAATGCAGTGGGGAGAGGAGAGAAAGGACATTTCCCAGAATTTCCCAGAGCAGCTGACATTGACTCCCATTGGCCAGAACTGGGTCATATGGGTTCCCACAGCCAGTGAATGGGTAAAAATTCTTTGCCAAGGCCAATGTCAAAAAGGATATTTCCTAGGTTTTCTTCCAGGATTTTTATAGTTTGAGGTCTTACATTTAAATATTTCATCCAATTTGAGTTGGTGTTTTCATATGGTGAAATATAGGGGTCCAGTTTTGTTCTTCTGCACATGGCAGCAGCCAGCAATCCCAGTGCCATTTGTTGAACAGAGAGTCCTTTCCCCAACAACAGGATTTTATAAGCAAGCAGAGTGGGGTAGCCAGGGGTGCCCACAACAATCTTCTTCCCTGGGATGCACTTACGGGGAACGGGGAATATCAGAGGCACCAAGGATCCCCATCCCCAACTTCCCCAGGAGATGAAGGTCATCAAGGCCTCAGGTGGTACCTAGCAGATGCCTACTGTGTGCCTAGCCTCATGCCTGACACAGAGATGTACAGGAGACATGGGCTGGTTCCTAAAGAACAATGGAGTCAGGTGATAGAAATAAGACACACACAGGCACACACACATGCGCACACATGCACACAACTGTATAAAGAGTGGGATCCTCAGTCACTGCAGGCTGGCCTGATATAGTGGGTCGCAATGCCCTGGTCCTTGAAGAGTGGGAGGGTAGGGGAAGGAAGGAGAGGCAAGGGCATTCCAGGCAAGGGGCCCCGACTGAGCAAAGGCAGAGAGGAATGTGTGATCTCAACCGAGAGCCTCCTTCCATATTGAAAAAACTTCTGTTGAATGGCAAGGTCTACACTGAATGCCAAGTACACAGAGAGAAGAATCCCAGTCCTTGTCCTCAATGAGCTCATGGTCTTTCAGGCATCCATTCACTTCTACCCCCTGCCCACCCCATGCAAAGTAATCGATGAATATCATTTGCTGTAACCCAAGCACAGTGTGAAGCACTTCGCAGACATAATCTCCATTGATCAGCACAACAAACCTACCAGTAGGAACCATTAAGACCCTCAGTTTACAGTGGAGGAAACAAATGGGCACAAAGAGGTTAAATACCTAGAGAGGCAGGAGGAGGGTAAAAGGGTATCAGTGGGGTTCAAGCATACTGTGTTCCCTGTAAATGTATATAATTATGATTTGTCCATCAAAAATACTAATAAAAAGCAAACAAATAAAAATACTATGTGCCAATGTTAGTTCAGCCACAAACATTGTGTGTGACCCCGGGCGAGTTCTCTCCCCACCCTGGGCCTCAGCTTACCCACCTGTAAAAGCGATGCACAGTCTCGGAGCTGCCAGGCTGAGATGTGAAGGTTTCCAGATGCTGCTGTGCATTAGAAATCCCTGGGGACCTGCTCAAAGTCTCGATGTCCTGGTCCACGCACAGGCCCATTAAACCAGAATGTCTATGGGTAGAAACAAAGCACAGCTTTGCTTTGTTCTGTTTGAGACAATGTCTTGCTCTGCGGCCCAGGCTGGGGTGCAGCAGCACAATCACGGTTCACTGCAGCCTCGTCCTCTTGGATTCAAGGGATCCTCCCACCTCCGAGGAGCTGGGACTACAGGGACTGCCAACACGCCCAGCCATTTTTTTAAGGGTCTCCAGGTGATTCCAAAGGTGAAACAAAGTTTGGGAACCACTGGTCTGAGGATTCCAACTTTCTGGCTTTTTGTGATACCATGGGGATAGCCTGAGACAGGATGAGGGTATTGAGCCAAAAATTAAATTAAATTAAATATCCAGAATAGGCAAATCTATGGAGACAGGAAGCAGATGAGCGGTTGCCAGGGACTGGGAGGATGGGAGAATGGGGTACAGGGTTTCCTTTTGGGGGCAATGAAAATGTTGGGAAACTAGATAGTGGTGATGGTTGCACAACACTGAATGTGCTGAACTGTATGATTTAAGAAGGTGAAAATGGGGCCAGTCATGGTGGCTCACGCCTGTCATCCCAGCACTTTGGGAGGCCGAGGCAGGTGGATCACTTGAGGTCAGTAGTTCGAGACCAACCTGGCCAACATGGCAAAACCTCATCTCTACCAAAAAATACAAAAATTAGCCAGGCATGGTGGTGGGCACCTGTAGTCGCAGCTACTCTGGATGCTGAGGCAGGAGAATCGGTTGAACCCGGGAGGCCCAGGCTGCAGTGAGCTGAGATCCACCACTGCTCTCCAGCCACGGCAACACAGCAAGACCCTGTCTCAAACAAACAAACGAGATGGTAAAAATCAGAATCTGTATGCTATGTGTGTTTTACTACAATGTTTAAAAAAAGAAAGCACGGAGGGAGGGAGGGATGGAAAAGAAAAATAGAAATTACAGTAAAAATAGGGCATGACTTGCAGGCGGTCAGAACTTTAAGGTCGAACAGGGGTACACTCAGGATAAGAGCTAAGCCTCTGGAGGCTGACCTGTGTTCAAATCCCCACTCTACAACTTGCTAACTGGGTGCTGTGTGATCCTGAGCAAGTGACCTCCCTCTCTGATCCTCTCTTGGTGCGTCTGTAAAATGGAGGTAAGCAACGCACCGACCACAGCGAGTGGCCACGAGGCTGGAATAGCAAACGCAGGGCATACACGGCTTGATGAGTGAATGTCGCTGTGACTCTGGGCCCACCGGAAAGCATCTCGGAGTTTTGCGGAGCCCAAGCACAAGGGAGGAGAGGCCCCCAGCGCGAGGCCATCCCCACCCCAACCCCGCGGCCCGGGGGCCCTGACTCAGCGCGGTCCCGGCCTCACCTGGCGCTGCTGACCGCCCACGCCCGCCGCTCGCCTTTCATCTCCCCTGCCTGTGGCTCCGGGCACCGCTTTCCCAATTGCCCGGACGACGCCAGCGCCCGGGCTCTCGGCTTCGCGCGGGGCTGGGCGGGCGGAGCGCCGCAGCCTCCAGGTGGGGCCGCCGCCAGGTGAAGCTGCGCCACGTCGCCTCTTCCCGGTCTGTGGCGACACCTGCCGGTCGTCCGTGGAAGGACACACCCTCCGCTCCCACCACCTGCTTCCTCTCAACCCATTTACTACTCAGCCCCTACTATGCGCCCTGTAGGTATCGCGCCAGGTGTCCCGGACCTTCAGGCAGAGAAATTAAGCAAAGAAAAAAATGCAAGTTGCATCGTTTCTTTTTCAGAGACAGAATAATTTTAGTTGGGGAGATCCCAGCCAACTTAAAAGAAGCTAAGAAACTCTCCCTGGGATGGGAGTGGAACTAATCCAAGCATCAGAAACAGCCTGTGCAAAGGCCTGGAGATTTCACTTCCTCTTTGGAGGAAGTGAAATCGGCCAGAAAACTTGAACGAAGTGGCATACAGCACGAAGTTTGCAGAGATTAGGTGGGACCTTCCTTCCATGCTCTCATTGCTACGTTGGAACAGGCCTGGAAGGAAAGGGATCTGCCCTGTTTTACAGACTGAGGTGTTGACCTAGAGGGGTTCTCTCCAGCCACATCTGCTGTGGGTGTCCGAGAATCATTTATTCATTCAACAAACTTTTCTTGAGCAGCTTTTTTTTTTTTTTTTTTTTGAGACGGAGTCTTGCTCTGTCGCCCGGGCTGGAGTGTAGTGCCCGGATCTCAGCTCACTGCAAGCTCCGCCTCCCGGGTTTATGCCATTCTCCTGCCTCAGCCTCCCGAGTAGCTGGGACTACAGGCGCCCGCCACCTCGCCCGGCTAGCTTTTTGTATTTTTCAGTAGACACGGGGTTTCACCGTGTTAGCCAGGATGGTCAAACTCCTGACCTCGTGATCCGCCCGTCTGGGCCTCCCAAAGTGCTAGGATTACAGGCTTGAGCCACCGCGCCCGGCCTTGAGCAGCTTTTATGTGGCAAGAGCTGTGCTAAGTATCAAATGCGCAATGACAATGAGACATATTCCTTGTCGTGCTCCTAATCTTGTGAGTATATCTAACCAGACCAGGAAGACTGGAGAAGGCTTCCTCGCTCAGGAGCTCTTACAAGCCTCCACATCCCAGCACCCAAGACAAACACAAAGGAATGAATCCATAATGGTGGAAATTTGAAACAAGCGGAGGGTCGTAGAGGAGGTATTTGAGCTCTTGAAAGTATGCTTGAGGAAAGACTCAATGCCTATCCCCCACTGAGCTCCAGTTTTGTACAGGGAAAAAAGAATAAGCCACAGAAGGATTGAGTCAGGAAACCAAGCTAGACTTCTACAGAGATATCAGGATCTTCGGGGCAAGTGAGGCTCAGAGGACTTGTCTTGGTAATAGGGGTTCACCCCAGTTCTTGGATAGAATTTTGCGAGAGGATTCTCAAAACACACCCACCCAAGGCAGGCTGATGGAGCTCACACGACGCACCACCATCCTCTACATCAACTGGAACTTGCCCCGAACCAGCTCCCAAGTCACTAATTGATGAAACCAAAGAAGGTTTATTAAGCAACAGACCCTGTTCCAGTCTTGCAGTTTGGGGCTGGAATATGCTTACAAAGATAAAGGCCACCCGTGAACAGCAAGGGGCAGGTTGATGTTGAAGCGAATTATTTCAACCTGCTGTGATAAAATGAGGAAATGGAGGTGATTTACAATTTTTAGGAGGCACAGTAAGCTGTAGGATTCATCCTGAGAGGCCTTATGTATTAATCTGTTTCCACACTGTTATAAAGAATACCCAAGACTGGGTAACTTATAAAGGAAAGAAGTTTAATAGACTCACAGTTCCAGCTGGCTGGGGAGGCCTGAGGAATCTTACAATCATGGTGGAAGGCGAAGGGGAAGCAGGCACCTTCTTCACAAGGCAACAGGAGAGAGTGAGTGTGAGAAGGAGAAAGTGCCAGACTTTAAAACCATCAGCTCTCGTGAGAACTCACTGTCACGAGAACAGTACTGGGGAAACCGCCCCCATGATCCAATCACTTCCCTCCCTCAACACGTGGGAATTACAGGTCCCTCCCTGTGTTTTAACTTCCCTCCAGGTGATTCTGATGCCCTCTGAAGATCAAGAACCTCTGATCAAGGAGGAAAAGTCCAGAGGAGCCTATAAGTGTGTTTTTAACAAGCTACCCAGGCGATTTTGTATGACCCATGTGTCTGGAAACCATACTTCAGTTGAGGCCACCGATTTTTCTTTTCACTTTTTACATTGCCTATTTCTTCTTTATCTCAGAATGAATGTCTCATCTTCATTCTATAAAAATGTTTATTCTCATGAACAGTCACGTACCACACCAAAAAGCAAAGAGAACAGATGGTATCAACTAGAGAAATAGCAACCTGGGGCTCTCCTGATTTTAGCACTGAACGTCCCATGTCCCAGGAGATCCTTAAGTTCTGAGCAAACTGGGACAGTTGGTCACCCTACATGGATATTTATACATGGGCATTTACTGTGACCCAATCAGCATAAAATGCTGAGAGTCTTGAATTATACTTTCTACAACATTTTCATGCCAGTCCTAATTCTAATTCACATCTTGAAATCTTCATCATCATTATCTTTATGACTTACTATTTCTGATCCACTTTAATTAACAAAGCTTATAGGCAGAATGCTACACATTTCATTGTTCTGGCCATTTGACTTATGAATAACATTAAAACTTGACTGTGTAAATTGAAAATAAACATTCTGTGATTTAGCAATTGCACTCTTAAGTTTCTAGGAGAAACTTCTAGAGAAGTTAGGTAGAAGAGAGTTCTACCTGGCTACATTGTCTGCAGTCCTCTTGAAATATAGAAGCAACATAAATGATCAACAGGAGAATGGATGACTATATCGTGTTGTTTTGAAACAGGAGAATGCTACATGGAACTGTAAAGTAAATGAACCGAAGCCACACATATCCACATGGATATCTCAGAAACTTAGTCTTGTGTGCAGAAATCAAGTTACAGGAAGCTATATCTACCTTATTCATATGAAGTAGAAATGACTGCAACTGTTGTAAAATCTTACAGATGCAGAATATGTAATAAAAATATATAAATAAATATGAAAATGATACACACAGTAACACACAGTACGATGGCTACCTCCAGAGGCAGGGAGGAATGGATGAAGAGAATAAGACCTAAAAGTCCATTTTAAGTGGATCTTTTTAACTGTATATCTTATCTCTTAAGCTGAGACACAGGAATAATCATTGTGTTATTCTCCGAACTTTTGGTATGTCTCAAATATTTCATCATAAGTATTTTGCATACTTCATTCTTTGTGCAGGGATCCATGCTGTTTTTAACATGTAAAGGCCCCATGACTTGCTAATATTTTAAAATTCCTAGTCTGTCTAAGCTAAAATTGAGTTTCTTGCGCTACACTAAGTTTGTATGTTAAGGAAACAGTCTGTATGCTTCTTGTTCATCATTTCCCATGTCTAGCAAAGACGTATTTGCAAATGAATAAAATATTGACTAAAACATCTTCATTTTATAGACGAAGAAACTGAGACTCAGAAGTGACGTGGTTTGCCCGAAACCAGATACTGACGTAGAGGGAGAGCCAGAGACTAGAACCCAAATATCCTAAATCTTCCAGGCCACTGATTGTTCCAATGCACCAGTGGTTCTTGAGGGTTGGTCCCCTAGTCTGCTTGTTTCTGTCAAGCCCAACGGTATACCTTCACAGTTTTGCCTCAGGGCAATGCCAGTTCTCCTATTTTGTGCCAGAATATAGTCCACAGAAGTACTGAACTCTTGGCTCACTGCACTGAAAATATTACACTGATTGGCTCTGCTGAGCACTAGCAGAGTAGCTGGGTACTTAGATGCCCTAGTAATATACGCAGATGAGAGCGTGGAAAATAAATCTCACAGAAATTCAGGAGCACACCTCCTCAGTAAAGTACCTGGGGCTCAATGCTATGAAGAATGTCAAAATTTCTCCTCCAAGATGAAAGACAAGTTGCTGCATTTCACACCACCAAAAACCTAAAAAGAGACACGATGAGCGGTAAGCCTTTCTAGATCCTAGAGGCAACATGTGATGCATCGGAGTGTGCAGTTTTGACCTATAGAGAGAGTTACCCGTAAGGCTGCTAGATTTGAATAGAGACAGAAACAGAAAAGGCTCTGCAATAAGTTTAGGCTGCAGTACAAGCTGCCCTATAACTTGGGCCTATAATCCAGACAACACAGTGACACAATAGTGGTTCTAGTGGATTGAAGATGAGCTGATAACCTGGACATTTCAGACTCTTTATGCCACTGAACCAACATGAAAAAAGTGGGAGGGGTTAATGCATTGGCTGGAGCGATTGATGCTGATAACTAAGGGGAAATTGGGTTGTGATACGGCTCGGCTCTGTGTCCCCACCCAAATCCCATGTTGAATTGTAATCCTCAGTGTTGGAGGTGGGGCCTGGGGGGAGGTGATTGGATTATGGGGGTGGTTTCTCATAGTTTAGCACTATCTCCCTAGCACTTGCTGTTTAAAAATGTGTAGCACTGGCCGGGCACAGTGTCTCATGCCTGTACTCCCAGCACTTTGGGAGGCCAAGGCAGACAGATCACGAGATCAGGAGATCGAGACCATCCTGGCCAACATGGTGAAACCCAGTCTCTACTGAAAATACAAAAAAAAAAAATACATCTGGATGTGGTGGCATGCACCTGTAGTCCCAGCTACTCGGGAGGCTGAGGCGGGAGAATCGCTTGAACCTGGAAGGCAGAGGTTGCAGTGAGCCAAGATCGCCCCACTGCACTCCAGCCTGGCGACAGAGTGAGACTCTGTCTCAAAAAAAAAAAAATATATAGCACATCCCCCTTCATTCTTTCTCCTTCTCCGGCCATGTAACACGTGCCTCCTTCCTCTTCACCTTCCACCATGATTGTACGTTTCCTGAGGCCTCCCCAGCCATGCTTCCTGTACAGCCTGCAGAACTGTGAGTCAATTAAACCTCTTCTCATTATAAATTACCCAGTCTCAGATAGTTCTTTCTAGCTATGTGAGAACAAACTAATGCAAGTTGCTTCAATACAGCAGAAGCAAGGAGGACTATGTCTAGAACTGGGGAATTCCCTGGATGCCTCTTAGTACTTCCATGCCAAACAGTAAAGGTTTAAAGGAAACTGCAGCAAGCAAAATATGTCAGGATGGTTCAGAACTCAGATCCTTCCGAAACAAAGGTTTTGGTCACTCCACCAACTAAAGAACCCCAACCAGTTGACATTCTGACTGAGAGTGGAGTAAATACAGATGAGTAATAGGAGAAAGATGCCGTAGATATCAATTACAATCTCACGACCATGATTACAGGAATGAAAATGTAATGTCGCATGTTTTCTACCTGCTTGTGGTATGCATGTGTTTGTTTGTATACATCAACCATTTCCTTCTTTTTCTTTCTTCTCATTTTTATTTTACAGATAAGTGTTTAGAAGTTAACTTTACAGTTTAGCCTTTAGGCTAAACAGGATATCAGTGGGATTGGGACTAAATTTCAGGAATGGTTTATATACTCAATGACAGCTACAAAGACTCCTGAGACTGTGTATCTCCTCATTTTGGAGAAAAAGATGAGAACTGAACTTGCAGGAGGCATAGCTCTATCTTGTTATGTAGAAACATAAGATTGTTCTATTGTTGTCTATAAAATGAAAATGTGTGGAGTGCATATGAAAGCTGAGTAGTCAAAGGAAGGGACATTTTCAACGTATTGCCTCTTGATTCCAAATTCATCCTTTTTGCCTTCTCTGTAAAAACGAATCTGGGCCTTTTAAGTATTTTTCCCTTTACGGGATGGTCCAATATTAAGTTTGCCAATAGATGGCGCTGGAGAGACATTGCGGGATGAAAGGGGTTTGCTTTCGGCGGCTGATGGGCAGCTCACTAGGTTTCTTTAGGGCTCCCCTAACGCCCCGTTCCTGTAGCTCAGGAGGCTTCCCCAGCCCTGGCTCCTGCAGTGCATGGCAGCAGGTTGCATCCAGCAGCCTCCCCCAGCAATCCCCTTCACTCACCCACCTTCCAGCAGTTTTGTAGCAGAGTGCCTCCAGTAAGACACCTCCCAATAACAGTACCCTGGAGGTGGATTTCCAGCAAGTTCCACCAGCACAGTATCACAGCACCTCTCTGGCATCTGCTGAACCATGGCCATGCCTGTCCAATAAGGTCTGGATGTCAGCCCTGTTGGTGGAGGCTCTATCACGCTCTAGGGGTAGTAGCTTCCCCTTATATTTGCTATTGCCATGTCTTTCAATTCTTCTTTACTTACTACATCCTCACTAATATAAGGCAAGTAGGAATGGTCCTTGGGGAGGAGGCTTCTCAAAAGAACATCTCAGCCTGTCCTGCCCTCTCCTAACCCCTCCCCTGCCATCTTCCTTCCCTCCTTCTCTACTCCTCCCTCTCAGAGCCCCCCATCCTCCCTCTTCCTCTCCCCTCATTCTCCTTCTTGTTTCCTCTTTCTTCTCCTCTCCTGTCTCCTTTCTCCCCACCCCCTCCTCCTTCTTCTCTTCTGTCCCTCTCTCTTCCCCTCCTCCCCTCCTCCTCGCCTTCTCACCTCCTTCCTACCCCTTTTGAAAACTAAACTGCACCACCTGCCCTGTACTTTACCCAAACATCAGATGCATTAGTGCTTGGCAGAGGGCTTCCTTCCTTCGCTCTGATGTCATGCAGGGAAAAGGTGGACAGAGGCACCAGGCAGACACAGCAGGCCGCTGGTGGTCACCTCCCCAGCCAGCCCTGGCCTCCCTTCAAACACCTCCAGGCAATTGCATCTCCAAGACATGCTCCTGCACTCTGGCCCCAATCACTGCCTCTGAGTGTCCTCCGCTGGCCCCGATCACTCTCTCTGAGGGTCCTCCACTGGGTAGCCAAGGATCCACGGGAGGCCACAGGGAGGAGGCAGAGACTCAGGGCTTTTCCAGGCAGGGACACTCGTGAAGGCTTTTCCCCAAGCTGAGGTGGCAACTCGGGATTGATTTTGTAAGAGAAGGATGTGTGTGTGTGTGTGTGTGTGTGTGTGTGTGTGTGTGTGTGTGTGAGAGAGAGAAGAGGAAGAAGGAGAAGAAGAAGGTGGAGGAGGAGGAAAGGAAGAGGAGGAGGCAAGACAGAGACAGAGAAGAAGAGAAAGAAGAGGAGAAGGAGGAAGAAAACAGAGAAGACAGAGGAGACAGCAAGACAGAGAAGAAGGAAGAGGAGGAGAGGAAGAAAAGAGAGACTGAGAGAAAAGGAGACAGAGAGGGCAGGGAGACAGAAAGATCAGAGAATGTGGATTGAAAAATCTACCTGGAAAGGTCTAAAGAAAAGTCGAGGCACACAGGCAACATGCCACAAGGTGGGAAGGGGCTGAAAATTTCATTCTGGAGCCAGAACTCTCCCCAGAAGAGTGAGGAAGCCAGCGCCCCGTGGGATATTCTGTGTACCACCCCCCGCCCCCACCCCAGCCAGGTGTAGCGTCAGGAGATGAGGAGGTGAGCAGTTGCCACATGTGCGGTCACAGCTGGTTTTTGATAATTGTGGGATATGCTGTGCCTGCCCATTGGGAGGGCTGCTGGGTGGATTACAGCGGAGTCGCACACGCTGGAATGCAAGGTGTCCACCTGAAGAAGGAAAGGGATAGGTGTGTATGAGAATGGAAAATTGCCCATGATGTCCTGATGAAGAAAGAAAAGCAGTTTGTAAATGTATGTATGAACATGGACATTTTTCTTTTTTTGAGACAGAGTCTAGCTCTGTTGCCCAGGCTGGAGTGCAGTGGTGCGATTTCAGCTCACTGTAGCCTCAAACTCCCAGGGTCAAGCGATCCTCCCACCTCAGCCTCCCAAATATCTGGGACTGCAGGCACATGCCACCATGCCCTGCTGATTGTTTTTGATTTTTAGTAGAGGTAAGGCCTCACTACATTGCCCAACTCCTGGGCTCAAGCGATACTCCCACCTCGGCCTCCCAAAGTGCTGGGATTATAGGCGTGAGCTACTGTGCCCAGCCAAACATGGACAATTTTAATGAAAGCTGGAGGGATGAAGCATCACCTAGTGAGCAACCATAATCTCAAGAGTAAAGGAGATGAGGAATGCAGAGATGATCGCTTTCAGCTTCGTAGGCTTCCGTAGCATTTGACTGTTCTACAATGTGCATACGTCATTTTGTGATAAAAGTGAGAAATTTCTCATTTGAAAAATGAATATATAAAATGCACAAACTGAGGCAAGTCAAATCCCCTCTCCAGGCCTCAGTTTCCTTATCTCTAAAGCAGGGGTGACCTTCACTCCCTCCCAAGGTTTGATCTATTTAACGAAGTCTTATGTAACACCTTTTCTGTGTTTGGTACCATTCCACGCACTTCACAGACATTCATTCACTCAATCTTTATGCCATGTCTATAAGGGCGGGACTATTAGTATGCCCATTTTACAGATGAGGAAAACTGAGGCACATAGAGGTTGAGTAAACTTGCTCAAGCACACTCAGTCAAGAAGTGGCAGAACCAGGATTCAAACTCAAGCAGTCAGGCTCTGGAATCTGACTTTTTAGCTACTAGGCAACTTTCTAAAGTGTTGGTGAGAAAATGTGTATAAGGTGGTTACCATATAATACGTATCAGTAATTTTTGGTGGAAGGCGAGATGCTTCTCAGACTCTGCCTAAAAGTGTGTGCTCCCACAAACCCCTGGCATGGCCTCTGGCCCACCAAAGCACCCGGGACCTGAATTAATGAATGCAAGAATGAATGAAACCACAGCTATTTGAATTCCAGCCATAAGTTTCTTAGCTTTTATGCATCTCCGGCATCTAGCCCAGGACACAGCACACAGTAGGGCTAAGGGATGGAGACAGGGAGAGAGCTGAATGGACATGTGGCGCACAGTAGGCCCTCAGGAAATGACTGACTCTTACAGTAGGATGGTTTTTTCTTCCTCCTGGAGCCCCATCCTGACTCTCCCACTAGACTGTGAGCACTAAGTGGACAAGGACCCCAGCACCCAGGCCAGGGCCTGGCACACAGTAGGGGCTCAGTGAAGGCTGAAGAGCACATGGCTGAGCACATAAGTGGGTGGGGCCTGAAGGAGAGGGCAGGCCAGGGCTGGGTGAGCTTCTGTCCTGGGAACTCAGATTGGGTGACCCCAAAGGGCCAGCACCCTTGCCTCTGAGTTCTCGAGGTGGCACCAGGCTGTGCCATGGGCTGGGGATGAGGGGTAGGGGGCAGCTGCATCTTCCTCTCTTAGGGGAGGAGAGTGGCGAGGCCATGGCAGGGAAGGGAAGGAAGCCTGCAGGCTGTCGATGGTGGGTCTGTGGCTAAGAAGAACTCCCTCCCCCCAGGTCTTTTTTGGGGTACTCCTCCCTGTTCCCTCCAGGAAAAAGCATCCTAACCCCGAGGAAAGGGTTGTTTAAGGAAAGTACATGCAGGCTTCTCCCAAAAGGCCTCCTCCTCTCTCTATGTCACCCAGAGAAGCACCC
>NW_012121709.1:4115427-4118709 GCF_000951035.1 Colobus angolensis palliatus
CCAGTAAGGCTTCCCTGCCTGAGTAAAGCCCCATGGGTAGTGTTAAAAATCCCCTCTATTTTCCAGGCCCCACCCCCCGCCCAGCCCCGAAACGTGATCTGTTTCAGCCCCTTTCACCTGCTTCCCTACTGCAGAAGAGACTCCCATCGGCCCTGGCCCAGGAGAAGGGCCCAATCAACACCTATGCTATCCTCATTCAGGGAACATTTCCTGAGCGCCTTCTCCAGGCAAGAGCCACACTGGGTGCTGGACAGGCAGTGGGGAGCCTGGGAGTGATGGCTTAGGAGCTTCCAGCCGGGTGGACTGTGGAGCTTCCAGTGGGGTGGATCTATAATCAGATCAAGGCCATCCATGGTACTGTAGACTCTGCCTGGAGCCCAGAGAAGCCCCAGAGCCAGCATGGAAGGCTTCCTGGAGGAGGTGATGTCTGAGCAGAGAATGGGAGGAAGAGCTTGAGGGGAAAGAGTGAGGTTAGAGATGGAGAAAGTGGCCTGAGTTAAGAGAAGGCCTGGTTTAGTGGAGGAATTGAGAGTCGCACCATACAGCAGGTAGAGGAGTGGGTGTGTGCAGCCAGGATGGGGAGGGGAACCTGGCCAGGTTCGTTCTGCCATCCGAGGGGGCAGAGGTGGGGACACTTGTTCCAGCCCCTCTGGTCCTCGTGCCTGCCTTTCCTGCAGGACTGGCCAATGCACTGAGGCTTGAATTTCTAAGATGCTCCTTCCCCTTTTGTCCTCATGCCTGATACAGGTTGAATTACGTCCCCTGAAAAAGACACATTGAAGCCCGAACTCCCAGTACCTTCGAATGTGACTTTATTTGGAAATAGGGTCTTTGCAGATGAAATCAAGCGAAGATGAGGTTGCACCGGATTAGAGTGGGCCCTAAATTCAATGACCAGTGTCCTTACAGGGAGAAGGAGACTTAGAGACACAGACGTGCACAGAAGGAAGGCGGCCACGTGATGATGGGGGCAGAGACTGGAGTGATGCAGCTACAGGTAAGGAGTGCCAAGGTGCAGGAGCCACTGGGCTCTGAAAGAGGCACGAAGGATGCTCCCCTAGAGCCTTCGGAGGGAACACGGCCCCGCCAATGCCTCGGTTTCAAATTTCTAGGCTGCAGGATAAATTTCTGTTGCTTTCAGCCACCTGGTTTGTGACGATCTGTTGCACAGCCCTACGAGACTAACACATACCTCAAGAGCTACATGGGTAATCCCAGCTCACATTGGCTGTTCTTTAGAAATCAGTACCTGGAGTTTGGCAGGACCCAAAAGGGTTGTGGACTGGCTGGGGATGATCGTTTCCAATGCCACAGTGTCAGTCACTATTCTAGGGTTCTTGGCCCTCATAAAATAGCTAAGCTGGCCAGGGTGGCTCACGCCTGTAATCCCAGCACTTTGGGAGGCTGAGGCGGGCAAATCACCTGAGGTCAGGAGTTCGAGACCAGCCTGACCAACATGGCGAAACCCCATCTCTACTAAAAATACAAAAATTAGCCAGGTGTGGTGGCGCATGCCTGTAATCCCAGCTACTCGGGAGGCTGAGGCAGGAGAATCACTTGAACTGGGAGGCAGAGGTTGCAGTGAGCCAAGATCGTGACATTGCACCCCAGCCTGGGCAACAAGAGCAAAACTCTGTCTCAAAAAAAAATTTAAAAATCACTAAGCTGAGTTAGCCACTGAGCCTTCACTTTGCTAGGAATCTCATATCTGCCAAAGGACCTGTCAAGTTGAGTTGAATACAAAATACTTGAGCTCAACAGAAAGACACAGGGGTGGGGGCCTGGATGACCCCAAAATTTTTGTCTGCTTTCTTTTCTAAGCTTCTTCTGCAACCCCCTGTGCCCCTAGCAAGTCAAAATCTCTTCCTAAATTCAGAGCTACTGTGAATGCTTTTTTCCAGAAAGGAAATGTGTTTAAATGCCTTTGCTAAGTAAAAAGTAAAATACGTTGTTTGTTTGTTTGTTTGTTTGGCTGGTTGGTTGGTTTTAATCAGAAAATACAAAGAAGAGCTAGGTGTGGTGGTTCACGCCTATAGTCTCGGCTACTGGGGAGACTGAGGCAGGAGGATCACATGAGCCCAGACCAGCCTGGACAACAGAGTGAGACACCTGTCTCTAAAAAGGGAAAAAAGAAAATACAAAGAGGTAGTAAGGAAAATAATTCAGCTCTAATCCTACTCCACAGACAGAAAGAATAGGAATTTGCTGGTGTGTTTCCCTTTAGACATTTTCCTTATAACATATAGACATGTATTTTTCCTACTAAATATGCATAATATATCACAGTGCATGTGCAATGGTATATATGCAACTTAAGAATATATTATTCCAGCTGGGCTTGGTGGCTCACACCTGAATCCCAGCATTTGGGGAGGCCAAAGTAGGAGAATCACTTGAGCCCAGAAGTTTGAGGTTGCAGTGAGCTATCATGGCACCACTGCACTCCAGTCTAGACAACAGAGTGAAACCCTGTCGCTAATACACACACACACACGCACACGCATATATATATATATATAAAATACACACACACACATATATATATAAAATACACACACACACACATATATGTATACACATGCCCTAAGAGCTACATGGGTAATTATACACACATACATATATACACATATATTTATGTATGTATGCATGTGTATACATACATGTTATATGTACATATGTATGTTATATCTGTGCGTGTATAAACATATATGTACATATACATATAATTGGAATTATACATGCAGTTGCAACTGAGGCTGAACATTGCCAGATTTTTTTCATGCCCTAACTTTTCCTCTTTCGCAGAGACAACCACTCTCCTGACACTGGTGTCTATCATTCCCCTACGCAGGTTTTTATAGTTTTGCCTCATATACAAGTATCCAGAAGCTACATGTACTATTGTTTTGTGTGTTCCGAAATTTTACCCAAACCCTTGTTATTGAAATGCAGATTTTCTATTGCAATCTGTTCTCACTTAGCACCATGCTTTTAAAAATGTTGATGTCCATAGGTCTAGTCCATACTTCTTCCGCTGGTGTCTCTCTGAAGAATCCTAATACGCCATTCAATAGGGGTTTTTTCAGGCTCTGAAATCGAGGCAATAATTAATAGCCTACTAACCAAAAAAAGTCTAGGACCAGACGGATTCACAGCCGAATTCTACCGAAGTTACAAGGAGGAGCTGGTACCATTCCTTCTGAAACTATTCCAATCAATAGAAAAAGAGGGAATCCTGCCTAACTCATTTTATGAGGCCAACATCATCCTGATACCAAAGCC
>NW_012121709.1:4123165-4248643 GCF_000951035.1 Colobus angolensis palliatus
GTTACAGTGAGCTGAGATCCATGATTGCACTCCAGCCTGGGTGACACAGTGAGACTCCATTTCAGAAAAAAAAAAAAAAAAAAAAAATGTCCTGTTGGTATTAGAAGAATCCTAACAGACAGACCCTGATATATCAATGGCTTAACACATTTGTTTCTTGCTCTCACAATGACCAGTGTCCATCAATTATCTCTGCTCCCTCTTGCAGTTTACAGCTTGAGAACACATGGCTTTCAAGGCACTCTGGCTGGGGAAGAGAGGACAATGGAAGTGAAACCCATCCCTCCCACTTGCAACCCATTGGCCAGAACCAGTCACATGGCCCCAACCTAGCTGCAAGGGAGCCTGGGAAACGGCACAGAGTACATGGAATATTGGTGAAGACAGTTCCTGTCACATGCTCTATCTCTGTATATTTTTAGGTCTTATTAAATTGCTATCACTTTTTCTTTGCTATTTTAAGTACCTTTTTATTGATTGTGCTTTCTTATCATTTGTTGCTCATATACAGAGACTATTTTTTGTCATATAAATTTTTTAAGCAGCAAAATTACTGAACTCTTTTATTCTAATGATTTTTGTGTGAATTCCTTTGGAATTTCTATGTAAATGAAAAATTGTGAAAAATAATTTTTTTCTCCTTTTCAAATCCTCATTCCTTTGAAGTGACTCTGACTAAAACTACCAGTACAATGTTGAATAAAGACACTTGATTTTACATGTGACTTCAAAGGGTTTGCTTTTAACATTTTGCTAAATTACATAACCCTCCTGCGACTCACTTGTCCCATCTATAAAAGGAAGATTATCATAGCACCTTTTAAAGGGTTGTTTTGAAAATTAGGCTGGGCACAGTGGCTCACGCCTGTAATCTCAGCACTTTGGGAGGCTGAGACAGGCAGATCACCAGAGGTCAGGAGTTCAAGACTAGCCTGGCCTACATGGTGAAACCCTGTCTCTACTAAAAATATTTTTTAAAAATTAGTTAGGCATGGTGGTGGGTGCCTGTAATCGCAGCAACTCAGGAGGCTGAGGCAGGAGAATTGCTTGAACCCAGGAGGTGGAGGTTGCAGTGAGCTGAGATTGCACCACTGCACTCCAGCCAGGGCCACAGAGTGAGACTCTATCTCAAAAAAATAAAAAAAAAAAGAAAGAAAGAAAATAAAACTAAATAATATATATGACATGTAGTTAGAACAATTATTATCATTGATACTGCTATTAGTGTTAATAATGTTTGCTATAAATAACAAGGTACATATTCTTCACCAGATTAAAGAGGTTCTCATCTCATACTAGCTTGCTAAGAGGGTTATGTTTTAATCACAAATACTGTTGAATTTTATCATTGTTCATCTATTCTTTCATTTTTTAATAAAACTATTTATAAAGACAGGGTCTCCCCATGTTGCTCAGGCTGGTCTTTAACTCCTGGGCTCAAGCGATCCTCCTGCCTCAGCCTCCCAAAGTGCTGTGATTACAGGCATGAGCCAGCATGCCTGGCCAGTGCATCTATTCATATTGATAAAATAAATTACATTTGTAAATTACTTCAATGTAGCATCCTCCTTGTGATACTCAGTTGATGATGACACATTTAGTTTTTAACACCATTCTGGATGATCTGGGTAAAGATGTTATTTTGGATTTTTCCATCAGTGTTCTAAGTGAGGATAAGCCTATAATTCTTCTTTCCCTTGGAACTTTCCTCTTCATCTCTTCAACTTCTACGTGTTCTCCAACAAGGAAGTCTAGCCCCCTCTCTTCTCTGTTTGCACTCCCTCTCTGTGTGACTGCCCTGCAGCTTGAACTCAAATTTTATATTCCTCGGTGATTTACTACTTTTGCTAAATATCTTTTTTAATAGCTGGTCATGTTGATGAATCTAGCTGCAGTTTATTTATACTCCGAGCTAGATAATATTCCACTGCCTATAACGACCTCACCGTTCACTGTGGGTGAACATTTCTAGTTGGAAGCTATTGTGAATAATAATGCTATGAACATGCTTAACAAGTCTCTTGGTCCATGAGTTTCATTTCTTATATCTCTAGGAGCTGAACTGCAGTTGTTTAGTATTTCAGTTCATCTTTGCTGTGTTAACAAACCACCCTGAAACATAATAGGCTAAAACAACAATAATTTTTCACAGTTCTTTGGGTCAGCATTCTGGGAAGATCCAAAGAACTATGGGATCTTTGGCTGGGATATTTGATTCTCTTTCATGTGGTCTCTTCTGAACACTAGCCTGGAGTTTTTCACATGGCTGTCTCAGGGCAGCACGAGATTGAGAAAGGAAGCTACAAGGCTTCTTGATGCCTGGCCTTGGAATGCTCACTATGTCACTTCACTGAACTTCACATGGGACCCACTGCTGGCTCAGATTGAAGAGTAGAGAAATAAACTCCACTTCTTGATGGCAAGAGCTAGAGAAATCAAACTGCAAACCATAAAACAGAGACTGGAGGAATTTGTGTACTCTTTTTGTAAGCCACCATATTCAACTTAAGTAGATATTTTTAAACTATTTTCCAAAACCGTTTTATTAACTTAGAAGTCTTTTTTTGGAACTATTTTCATACCTCCTTAGGTGGCCTTAATATATATGTATGTGTGTATATATATATATATATATATATATATATTTTTTTTTTTTTTTGAGATGGAGTCTTGGCTCATCACCCAGGCTGGAGTGCAGTGGCACCATCTCAGCTCACTGCAGACTCCACCTCCTGGGTTCAAGTGATCCTCCTGCCTCAGCCTCCTGAGTAGCTGGGATTACAGGCATGTGCTACCATGCCCAAATAATTTTTGTATAGTAGAGTCAGGGTTTCACCACATTGGCCAGGCTAGTCTCAAACTCCTGACCTCAGGTGATCCGCCCACCTCGGCCTCCCAAAGTGCTGGGATTACAGGCATGGGCCATCACACCTGGCCAATATTTTGTATTTATATGTTCTTCTGTCTCCCAGATGCTCTATTTCGGGTGCCAGCAAGAGCCAGATAAAGCTTGCAGGCTATCTGGTCTCTGTCACAATGACTCAATTCCACCACTGGAGTGAGAAAGCAGCCATGGAAAATTTATAAGTGATGACAAGTGGCTGTGTTCCAATAAAACTTTATTTGTAAAAACAAGTGATGGATGAGGGCCTAGAAGTAGGTTCACCTAACTATAATCAAATGATCTTTGGCAAAGGAGCAAGTTTTTCTCTTAATTTTGCTGTGAAAGGCAATAGAATGGAGGAAAGATTGTCTTTTCAACAAACATTCCTAGACATCCACATGCAAAAAAGGGAATTTAGACATAGATCTTACAGCCTTTGCAAAGTTAATTCAAAGTGGATCATACACCTACATACAAAATGTGACACTACAAAACTTTTAGGAGATAACACAGGACCACACCGAGGTGACCTTGGGTACAGTGCTGACTTTGTGGATGTAACACCAAAGACACAATCCATGAAAGGAGTAATTGATAAGCTGGACGTCATTAAAATTAAAAGCTTCTGCTCTGTGGAAAACACTCTCAAGAGAATGAGAAGACAAGCAGAGACTAGGAGAATATATTTGCCAAAGACACATCTGATAAAAGACTGTTAACATCTGCTACACATCTGATAACAACATGTGTAAAGAACTCTTAAAACTCTATAATAAGAAGGGCCGGCACAGTGGCTCATGCCTGTAATCCTAGCACTTTAGGAGGCTGAGGTGGGCAGATCATGAGGTCAGGAGATCGAGACCATCCTGGCTAACGCGGTGAAACGCCATCTCTACTAAAAATGCAAAACTTAGCCGGGCGTGGTGGCGGGTGCCTGTAGTCCCAGCTACTCAGGAGGTTGAGGCAGGAGAATGGCGTGAACCCAGGAGGCGGAGCTTGCAGTGAGCCGAGATCGTCCCACTGCACTCCAGCCTGGGAGTTTTGTTTTTCTAAGACCCTGTCTCAGAAAAACAAAAACAAAAACAAAACAAAAAACTCTACAATAAGAAAACAACCTGATTTTTTTTTTTTTTTTGGAGACAGAGTCTCACTTTCTCACCCAGGCTGGAGTGCAGTGGCAAAATCTTGGCTCATTGCAACCTCCACCTCTTGGGTTCAAGTGATTCTCCTGCCTTGGCCTCCCGAGTAGCTGGGATTGCAGGAGCCCACCACCACACCTGGCTAATTTTTGTGTTTTCAGTAGAGATAGGGTTTCACCATGTTGGCCAGGCTGGTCTCGAACTCCTGATCTCAAGTGATCCGCCCACCTCAGCCTCCCAAATTGCTGGGATTACAGGCATGAACCACCATGCCTGGCCCACAACATGATTTAAAAACAGGTCAAAACCCTTAACAGACACCTCACCACAGAAGATATACAGAAGGCAAATAAGCACATGAAAAGATGTCCCTCATCTATGTCATCAGGGAAATTCAGATTAAAACAATGAAACCACTATGCACCTGTTAGAATGGCCCAAATCCAGAACACTGACAACATCAAATGCTGGCGAGAAGGTGAAGCAACAGGAACTCTCTCATTCACTGCTGATAGGAATGCAAAATGGCACAGCACTTTGGAAGACAGTTTGGTGGTTTCTTACAAAACTAAACCTACTCTTACGATACCATCCAGTAATCGCATTACTTGGAACTTACATAAAAGAGTTGAAAACATCTGGATGTTCATAGCCGCTGCACATGGATGTTTATAGCAGCTTTATTTATAACTGCCAAAACACAGAAGCAACCTTGATGACCTTCAGTAGATACATGAATAAATAGTGATCTTCCAGACAATTTAATATTATTCAGTGCTAAAAAGACATGCACTATATGTTAAATGCATATTACTAAGCAAAAAAAAAAAAACCCAGTTTGAAAAGGTTACATGCTATGCAATTCCAACTATATAACATTATAGAAAAGCCAAACTGTGGAAACAGTAAAAAGATCAGTGGTCACCAGGGATTAAGGGTAGGACAGAGGATTTTTAGACCTGAAACTACTCTGAATGATGCCACAGTGATGGATACATATCATTATGTATTGGTCCCTGTATTAGTCTGTTTTCACACTGCTATAAAGAACTGCTAGGGACCGGGTAATTTATAAAGGAAAGAGGTTGAATCGACTCACAGTTCAGCATGGCTGGGGAGGCCTCAGGAAACTTACAATCACGGCAGAAGGGGAAGGGGAAGCAAGGTACTCTCTTCACAAGGCGGAAGGAAGAAGTGCTGAGTGTAGGGGGAAGAGCCCCTTATAAAACCATCAGATCTCATGAAAACTCAGTCTCACGAGAACAGCATGGGGGAAATTGCGCTCATGATTCAATTCCCTCCACCTGGTCTCTCTCTTAACACGTGGGGATTATGCGGATTATAATTCAAGATGAGATTTGGCTGGGGACGCAAAGCCTAACCGTATCAGTCCCAAACCCATAGAACGTACAACACCAAGCGTGAACCCTAATGTGAGCTATGGACTCTGGGTGATAATGACGTGTCCCTGCAGGTTCGTCAGCTGTAGCAAATGTTCCACTCTGGTGCAGGATGTTGATTATAGGAGAGGCTGTGCATGTGGGGTAGGGGGCATATGAGAAATCTCTGTGTTTTCCTCTCAATTCTGCTGTGAACCTAAAACTGCTCTTAAAAAATAGAATCTTTAAAAAGCAAACAAAAAACAGATGGTAATCTGGACATGGCCCACGGGCCATATTTGGCAACCGCTGTTCTATCACATTAATTGTGCGTTCTGAGAGCTCTGCCCATGCTGTGGGGCTTCCTTAGATAAGGCATTTTATTTGCTAAAGCACAGGGGCTCAAGGAGGGCTGTGGAGCTTTCCTATGAGGCTCCAAGGATGTAAAACTGTCTTGATCTTGCCCCCAGGTTGTGACTCTCTTCTCTAGATGCTGCTTGATTGTAGGAGAGAGAGCCACAAACTGGTCTGTCTGATGGATCCAGATGACCCCAGGACTTGTTCACATACTTGTTCACAAACCACTGGACTCTAGCTATGAGCAGCTGTTTCAGTCCAGGAGAGACAAGTTACTTGGAGTTGTGAGTTGTGGGGAGGGAGCTATTTTGGGTGGGCACCACCCAACATATTTGTCCGGATAAATGCACAGTATTTGCCTGGCTTATATTTTTCTGTCCTTGTTCCAGGATCCCCTGCTCTTCCCTCTACCTCCTTGCATCAATGCCTGTGTGACTGCTGAGCCTTGCTTTTCGGTCTTGTTCATTACGTGATTAATTTTTGTAAATGCTTGAAAAAGATATGCAGTCTCTAATTATGGGGTTCTGTGCATGACCATTAGATCTAGGTTGTTAATTGTGTCACTCTCATCATCCATGTTCTTATTTACCTTTTGTCTGCTTCAGCTCTCAATTACTGGGAGAAGCATGTTAAAATCTTCCACTGTAATTGTGGATTTGGGGTATGATGAGTGCATACAAGTTTAAAATTATTCTAGCTCCCTGTTAATTAGATCTTTTCACATGATGGTGTAAGCTTCTTTATTTCTGACAGTGCTATTTGCCTTAAAGGTTTTTCTGCCTGACAGCAATTTGGTCATACAAGCTTGTTCTCAGTATTTGCTTGGCTTATATTTTTCTGTCTTTGTACTTCTAATCTTTCCGAGTCTTGACTGTCTTAGCTGTTTCTTTTATAAACAATGTATAGCTGGTTGCTGTTTTTACTTTTGCTTTTAATCCCATAAGACAGTGCTTTTTGTTGGTATTACTGATATATTTAGATTTATTGTGACTGCTGATATATTTGAATCTATTTCTAGAGTCTTTTTTTTTATATCATTTATCATTCTTTTTCTGTGCATCATTTTTTTCCCTTTTCTACTTTCTACTAGATTGACTTAGTTTTCCTTATATCCCCTTTGGCCTTTCTGTGGGGTCAGAAACTGTACGTTCGGGTCCTATGATTTCAGTGTCTACAATTAAATTTTTAATATATCCCCTTGACTTCAGGCTAATTGTGGATAATTGAGTTAATCAATGTTTATGCCTTCCTTTCTGGCAATAAGAAAACTTAGAATATTTTTATTCAGATTATCTTGTAGCAGTATGTATTTCCACATGGTTTTATGTCCTCAAAAACACTCATTGCTCTTGCTTTGTACAATTAGAGCATTTGGATTTACCCACATATTTGCCAGTTTTTTTCACCATTTCGTCTCATATTTCACTGGTTCCCCCTGGATTTGATTTCCTTTTCCCCAAGTACATGCACTGATAGTTATTTCAGCATGTCAGTTGATGATAAAAAGTTTACCTTGTGTTTATTTGAACATGACTATTGCAACTCTCATTCTTGAGTGATAGTTTCACTGGGTATAGAATTCTGGGTGGTCAATTACTGTTTTCTCAACACTTTGAAGATAATTACTTTTATCTTCTGTCATTGCTGGTAAGAAGTTGGGTGTTAGGACTTTGTTGGTAATCTTTCCTTACCTTTCACTTGATTAAGATTTTTTCAATTGATTACAATACCTTTCTTTGGCTTTTATGTTCTGTGGTTGTATTATGACATGTATTTATTTTTTCTTATCCTGCTAGGATATTATTGGACATCTTGGATTTAAGGATTCATATCTTTCATTAATTATAAGAAAACATTTTTTGGACAATGCCTCTATTCAATGTTCTCTGCTCCCTCCTGCTACACTTTCTATTACTTGCCTGTCAGACCTTCTCATTCTATCATCAAAGCTACTTGACCTCTTTTTTCATATTTTCTGTCACTTGGTCTCTTTATGTGGCATTCTGAATATTTCCTCACATTTGTCTTTTAGTTCGAAGTTATGGTTGTTATTGTCTGCTGCTAAATCTTGTTTTATGTATTAATGTAAAAGTTCATATTCAATAGTACAATAGAGAAATTATGGTTAATAATAATTTATTATATAATTCAAAATAACCAGAAGAGAAGAACTGTAGTGTTCCCAGCACGAAGAAAAGATAAATGTTTGAGGTTTTGGATACCTCAATTACCCTGATTTGATCATCACACATTGTGTACATCAGAATATCACATGTGGCCCCAAAATATGTACAGCTATATCAATTTTTAAAAAGGCTTAATATAAAAAAAATTTATATGTTACTCTACCAGAATTTTTTTAAATACTTAAAGTGCTTGTAGTCTCATCTACTTGGGAAACTGAAGCAGGACAACCTCTTGAGCCCAGGAATTGGAGTCCAGCTTGGGCAACATAAGGCGACCCCATCTCAACAAATAAAAATAAAAATAAATTTACATGATGGTGGAATACAGTTATTTGTTTCCTTCATCGTTGTATTTAAAACATTTAAGAATATCATTCTGAGAGGGAATCCCTAGGCTTCCATAGACTGCCGTAAAGGTCATGGCACACAGAAAGTAGATTCTCATCTAAAAGGATGGGGTTTACATGTGATCCAAAATTTTTAGGTATTTTTCAAGCAGAAGTTTTTGGTTTTGGTAGTTCACAATGTTGCCTGAAAAAAAAGCCACATGACTGTTGGAGATGCCCAGGTGCATCCCCAGCACTGCCTGGCCCTGACCTCGTGGATGGGTCTGGCAGAATGGGGACTGGGGGCAGGAGTGCCCCAGGCTTAGTACTGAATGAGTCTGGCCTTCAATTAACCCTCCTAGTTGAATAGGACGTGAAGGTGAAGATAGCTGGCCTGACAGTAAAAAATACATTGACAGATACCCAAAGATATTTCCTTTGGAAGGAAATTCTTCATGCTTGAGAGCTGAGAAAGGAAAGAGTAGGGGCTGAACTGCAGTTATGTGCCAGAGACTGGTCCAGGCATGGAGAGACAGGGATGTATTCACACAAGGTGTGGATCTCGACTCTGAGGAGTTCACAGTCCAATAAAGGAGAAGATCATTTATTTAAGGGGGAAACTGAGGCTCCCAATTGCTCACTAAATGTAATGGAAGCTAAAAGTGCAGATGTGCAAAATACAGATGTGTAAACATCTTCATAGTTTACAAACTATTTTCATTCCACAGAAGTCTAAAGGGCTTCCCTTTTAAAGATGGGGAAACTGAGGCTCAGAGGGCAAATCATGTCACTTCTCTGTGCCTCAGTTTCTTCATCTGTCAAATGGGGTAACAAGGGCACCAACCTGTTTGGGCTGATGTGAGAATTAAGTGAGTTGGTATACATGAAGTGTTTACAACCGAGAGTATAGGAGAGGCAGCACAAGTGTTATTGATTAGTTATTACTCACCCATCACCCAGAATCTAGCCTTCCTCACTGGCCCTAGACAACCCCTACTACAGAACCTTGTTCCGTTTTCTTTACAGCGCTTATCCTTGTCTAAAATTATCCTTTCATATAACTCTGTGCCTGATCATTATGAATCCTCCTAAAGATCACATGTACCTTGAGGACAGGGACCTCATGTGCAGCCCCGGCACCCTGGACGTGGTGGTGCTGGATAAATACTGCTTGTCTGCGAGGGACTAAGAAGCTGGTGGAGGTTGGATTTCAGGAAATCTTCAGTTAACCTCGAGCCATGGTCCAGCCTCCTGCTATGAACCATGGAAAATGGCCTGGGAAATGTTACACACTTGATCAGGCACAGTCATGACTGTCATCACCGCCACCATATCCAGCCCTGTCTCCTCCAGTGGTGTCCTGATTCCTGTGCCCCTGAGGCACTCTGCTTAGATTTCTATTTATAATACCTTTTGGCAATGATTGGTTTCCTGGACAGTCTGGGAAGATCCTTATAGGCAGGAACTAAACTACAGTTGGACCGAACTTGCAACAGTTCAACTTTAAATTTTTCAACTCTACAATAGTGAAAAAGCAATATATATTCAGCAGAAATAACTTTGAGGGTCCATACTACCATTCTGTTTTTGATTTCTAGTACAGTATTCAATAAATCCCATGAGACCAGATGATGACTCACACTTGTAATCCTAGCTCTTTAGGAGGCCAAGGTGGGCAGATCACATGAGTCCAGAAGGTGGAAACCAACCTGGACAACATGTTAACCCTGTCTCTCCAAATTACAAAAATTAGCCGGGCATGGTGGTATGCATTGGGAGGTTGAGGTGGGAGGATCACTTGAGCCCAGGAGGTCAAGGCTCTAGTGAGCTGTAATAACAACACTACACTACAGCCTGGGTGACAGAGCAAGACCGTGTCTCAAAAATCAATCAACAAATAAATAAAAATAAATTCCATGAGATATTCAACACTACATTATAAAAGAGGCTTTGTGGTAGATGATTTTGCCTAACTGTAGGCTAATGTAAGTGTCTAGAGCACATTTAGGGCAAGCTAGGCTAAGCTGTGATGCTCAGTAGGCTGAGTGTACTAAATAGATTTTTTACACAACAGTGTTTTCAACTTACAATGGGCTCATTGTTACATAACCCCATAGTAAGTCGAGGAGCATCTGTTATCATCTCTGAATCCCCAGCCAGTGCCAGGCATGTGGAAGGTGTTCGAATGAATGAATGAATAATAGGTAACACCAGGATAGGGTTGCCAGATGCCAGACACCTAGTTAAACTTGAATTTCAGATAAATGATGAATGCTGTTTTACTATCAGTCTGTCCTAAATATGGCATGGTAAATACTTATACAAAAAATATTTGTTTTCTGAAATTTAAATTTAACTGGACATCCTGTGTTTTTATTTACTATCGATAAATCTGGCAACCTTATACCACCTGCAGCAAGGGACAAGAAGGGGTGGCTAGACAGAGAGGCCCAAGTTAAATGTGAGCCTGGGCCTGCTGGGGAGGTGGGTGTGGCAGGCACCACAGCGGTCAGCGCAGTGGTTTCTGAAATGTGGCGTTGGAGGATCTGATCCAGGGAAAGTGGCCAAGAGTCTAGGGTCAACCCCCCTGCCTCTAACCTCACAGGGACAGTCAGTGAGGACAAGATGAAAGGCAATAAGACCAGGGCTCTGGCTAGTGGCTGCCAGAAGGGAGGGGAGAGGGAGGAAGATCACTTTGGGTAAGGGGAACACTCTTATTTCAGGTCTAGCACACAACAGGCCCTCAAGAAAGGTATCTTCACCTTCAAACACCACACACGCACACATACACCCTGTGGCCGGCTCCATTCTGTCTTCCCCAGGCTAAGCGCAGGCTTCAGAGACCACCGGCAGCATGAAGTATTGTGTTTATCCTCAGGACTCGCTGCTACCTTCCAACATTGACAAACTGCTCCATACATTGCTACAGAATTTTATAGCTTTTTCCAATTTAACTTTTTTTTTTTTTTTTTTTTTTTTTTTTTTGAGACAGAGTCTCCCTGTTGCCCAGGCTAGAGTGCAGTGGTGCAATCTCAGCTCACTGCAACCTCCACCTCCTAGGTTCAAGTGATCCTCCTGCCTCAGCCTCCCAAGTAGTTGGAACTACAGGTACACACCACCATGCCCGGCTAATTCTTGTACTTTTAGTAGAGTCAGGTTTTTACCACATTGGTCAGGCTGGTCTCAAACTCCTGACCTCAACTGATCCGCCCATCTCAACCTAGCAAAGTGCCGTAATGATTACAGGCATGAGCCACCATGTCCGGCCTCCAATTTAACTCTTTATTATGGAAAATTTCAAGCACACACAGGAGTAGAAAAAGGATAACAAGCCCCCAGGCCCTTAGCCCAGATTTGAGGGCGGTTCTCCCACCCTTTGTATCTGTACTCTCCTTCCATCCTCTGCATCTACTCATGTCCTCTGTGCACATTTAAAGCAAAGCCCCAACATCACATCATTTTATCCAACTTTACAACTTTTAAGGGCTTTACAAACCCACTGAGCCCTCCCTGAGAGATGGGGATTGTGAGCCCATTTTACACATGTGGAAACTGAGGCTCAGAGAGGTGAAGTTCTTGTCCAAAGTTCCAGCACTGCCGAGGGGGGATTTGGCACCCAGCCGCCCAGCCTCCCCAGGCCCTGAGACCCCCATTCTGTCCACAAGGCCCCACGTCAAGCCCACGGGGGCACAGAGCTGAGCCAACTCTCCTCCTCTTCCCCAACCCAGGGCTCCAGACGGCTGGGCTTTGATCCTTGCCAGGGCAGAATTCCAGATGGAGGGCTTCCCGGCTGCTCGGGCAATACAACTGATGGGGTGTTAATGATGTCAGGGCTACAGACAAACTCCAGCCTTGGCCGGGTGCAGAGGGCCAATTGTCAGTGGTGATCGGAGCCAGGCACTCCAGCCCCATCAGCTCATGGGCGGGGAAGACGTAGGGAAGGGGGCACGGGGACTTCTCACAATGAAGCAGTTGACAGAATCAGAAATACCTGCCAGGTGAGAGCCGGAGGTGCCTGTTCCTTCAGGGTCTCAGGGTGGCTTCATGGTGAAGGGAGACAGGAGTGTAAAGGGGGCATTGAAACCCTCCATATGGGGTTCGTAGGAAGAGCACTGGATTCAAAGTCCAGCCACTGACTTGGCTGCTGAGAATGACCTTGCCTCCCCCCTTCCCTCTCTGGGCCTCAGTTCATGCATCAATAACAAAAAACGATTGTACAGTTGAATGAGATCAGAGGTCAGCAAAGTTTTTCTGCAACGGGCCAGACAGTAAATCCTGCAGGCTTTGCAAACCACACTGTGGCAGGAAAGCAGCCATAGACAATACCCAAACCAGTGGGCATGGTGGTGTGCCAATACAACTTTATTCACAAAAACAGGTGGCGGGCCGGGTTTGGCCCTCAGGCTGTAGTTTGCTGACTCCGGGTCACAAAAGTTTATGTGAGCTCCCCAAAATGTGGGAAACAGATATGTAGCTCTCTGTTAGGGTTCACAAACTCACACCTACAGGGACAGGGCAGGGAATGTGAATGAATAAAACAAACGTCAGTGCAAGGCGTTAAGGCATGGTAAGGATTGCAGCAAACTGGCCAGTCTATGTCCAAACTAAAAATGGATGGGCTGGGAGGCTTCTACACTGCTCCAGACTCCAGTCAGTCACTACCAGGTGGAAATACAGATCTTGCTCCCAGATATAAGCGATCGCTCAAGAGAAGGTAGAAATCTGCTTTTTTCTTTTCTGTTTTTTTTTTTTTTAGAAAAAAAAAGTGAATTATGCTATTTTGAAATGTTGGCTACTGATTCAAACCTTTTAAAAACACTGTGCAGTCCAAATCCATGCTGCAGCGGCAGAGGCCATATTAGGCCCAAGGATCACCCATTTGTAAACTCTGCCCTACATTTAGAGGACATGTTTGCCCTTCAGAAACTGTGTTAGTAATTTTCAAAAGCACAGGGATGATTTAGGGTCTTGTGCCCAGTGGACAGTATTGTTGTTTTCCCCGACGTTGTGGATGTCCACAGACGGACGGAAAGGTCAGGAATACAGATGAGGAAAGAGTTGATCTGGCCTCAGCTCAGAAGCCTTCACAAGGTACAGAGGCCTTACCAGAGAAATCTTCCTGCTTGCTCAGTTTTGCCACCGGCCCTGGAACAAGTGACCTGTCAGGCTTCTATGCCTAGGACTCGAAGGGACATGGAGGCTTCTTTACTTGGAAGGTGATAGGGTTTGGCTGTGTCGCCACCAAATCTCATTTTGAATTGTAGCTCCCATAATTCCCACGTGTCAGAGGTGGGACCCGGTGGGAGGTCATTGAATCCTGGGGGCGGGCCTTTCCCGTGCTGTTCTCGTGACGGTGAATAAGTCTCACGAGATCTGATGGTTTTACAAACAGGAGTTCCCCTGCACACTTGTACACTCTTGCCGTGACTTTGCTCCTCCTTTGCCTTCCGCCATGATTGTGAGGCCTCCCCAGCCATGTGGAACTGGGAGTCCACTAAGCTTCTTCCCTTTATAAATTACCCAGCCTCGGTATGTCTTGATTAGCAGCGTGAGAACAGACTAATACAGAAGCGAAGAAAGCAAGAGCACCTCTCCAGCAACCCAATCAAAAATCTCAGGACGGCTCCGGCCCCTGGAGGCTTTTACTGAGTCAAATCCTCAGGAAGGCCAGCACTGCTCTTGTAAATCACCGTCTTCCTGCCTGGGCAGGAAAGGGACTGGGAAGCCACCGTGTCCAGCGTGCCAGGGTTTCACTGCCAGCTGTCTTTAAGGCCACGTCCCACCGAGACGCCCAATTCCAAAAATGTCCACACGTCAGGAGGTAGAGTGGGGCAGACGTGTGGGGCTGGCCCAGGACAGGGATGTTTGTTTTTGTTTGGGGGCCTGTAGGCCTGGGAGCCATTAACAAATGCCTATTAATCTTCCCGTTGGTTTCAGGGGGCAAAATTCAAGCCAGAAATGAGTGTGGAGCCACAGGGACCTAGGGAGAAGATTTAAAAGCCCCGCCCCCACGAACTGGGAAGGAAGACAAGACACCGTCCCCTGCACCATTTTGGTGCAGCCGCTGTGAAGAACAGTACGGCGCCTCCTCAAACAATTAAAACAGAATTACTCTAGGATCTACCAATTCCGAAATGTGTACGGCCGTGTCCATTTTAGCATTAGTCACGGTACCCAAAATGTGGAGGCAACCCAGTGTCCACTGATGCCTGAAGGGATCAACAAAATCTGGTGAATACATGCAGTGGAGTGTGGCTCCACCCGGAAAAGGGGGGAAATTCCGGTACCTGCTACAACAGGAGTGAACTCGGAGACATTATGCCAAGTGAAATAAGCTGGTCACAAAAGGACAAATCCTGTGTGATTCCATTCATAGGAGGTGCCTAGAGGAGTCAAGGTCACAGAGACAGAAAGAATAGTGGTGCTAGGGACTGGGGAGTTAGCGTTTAATGGACACGCGGTTTGTTCTGCAAGAGGAAGAAGTTCTGGAGTTGGTTGCACAGCACTGTGGAGCTGCTTAACCCTACCGAGTTATACACTTAAAAGTGGTTAAGGTGGTAAATTTCACATTATGTGTATTTTTACCACAGTTAAATTATTTTTTAAATGCGCCCATTTTAAATGGTAATTCCCTGTGCTTTGACAAATATAATACCTCCAACTAAAATAGAGACGTTCCCCTCACTCTACAAAGTCCCCTCATGCCCTTTTGCAGTCTATATTATTTTTAAACATCCTATTGGATTAAAATTTAATTAAGTAGAAATGATACCTCCACTGCCCTGGGTCTGGTCCAAGCCTCAAATCTCTGAGGCTACCAGGAGCCATTTCACATGCACGTCCCTTTCTGCCCTCGGCCCAGCCTTTCCCAAGGTGTCTGTGGGGGTTTACAGGGGCAGGGAGACACCACAGGAAGGATATTTGCTTTCAATTCTAATGAGTGCCCAGGTATTGAATGTAACAACATTAAACCTCCTCCTCCTCTCACACACATACACACACACGTGCACGCACATACACGTGCATGCACACACATGCACGCACACATGCATACGTGTGCACATACGCGTGCACGCAAACACACACACCCCCTTGGCAGCTGCCAGCCTCTTAACCCAGTCTTCTATGCACTATAAATTTGCCAAACCAGATTGCTCTTCTCAGCCACCCCTACACCTGGCACCTATGCCCAACCGGGAATCTGTGCCCTGGGGCTCTTCACCCAAATGAGGGCCGCCCTGGGAGAGTGGACTCAGACCAGCCCCCCAGAGCTGCTCCCCAGGGCCTTGGCCTCCTGCTTTCAAATCCCTTGACTTTTGCCAAGATTTGTCAGTGAACGTCGTCCCCTGGTGGAAAATCTAGGACATAACAAATACGTATCTGAGCTTCTGCGGTTTTTCCTAGAATTTATTCATTCCAAAATATTTGCGGGGGGAAATAACTTTTCGGTGGAGAAACCCAGAAGACATAGCCTTAACCAAGGGTTCAAAGTTAACATCACTTGTAACTGGACACGATGACATCTCAAACCCTCCCAACACCAATGCGTTGGGAAGGACTGTCATTTCCATGGTGTTCTTGTCCCAAGATGTATAACCACAGTTTTGCCACTAGAAAATATCAGACTAACCCAAGCTGAGGAACCAAATAACTACAAAATAACTGACCAGTCAGTTTTGGGCGGTTCACCCAAATGAGAGCTCAAATGAGAACAGTTCTGTCAAAGTCACAAAACAGTAAGGAAAGGCGGAGGATCGGTCACAGATCAGAGGAGACGAAGGAGACATGATGAGTGAACGCCGTGTGGGGTCCCGGATTGGACCCTGGATTGGGAAAAGGACCTTGTGGGGAAACGCACAATCTGAGCAAAGGCTGAAGCTGAGTTTACGGTGATGCCCGAATGTCCATTTCTTAGTTCTCATTCTTGTCCTATGACAATGCAAGATGTTACTGCCAGGGTGAGACGAGTGAAGGGTATACAGGAATCTGTGCTGCCTTTGCAACTTTCCTGTAAGTGCACAATTATTTCAAAGTAAAACTTTTTAAAAAATTGCAGGCCGTTTTCCAAATATGGAAGGCCCTGGTCTACATGCTGGGAATACAGTTCCTGCTCTTATGGAACCTGCGTTCTAGTAGGAGAGACGGCACACAAACAGACCAAGTAGGTGTGACTGCACTGAGTAATAACCCCTACAAAGCAAAGTGAGGGAGTGCCAGGGGCTGGGGGAGGCTGCGGGCTGGGGGCTGGGAGAGAGTGGGTCAGGGACCAGCTCTCTATGGAGATGACTCTGGAGTAGGAACCTGAGTAACGGAGGGTAGCCCCCGCCTCCAACCCAATTCATTCATGAATTCAGCAGCTACTATTTGAGAGTCTGCCACATGCCAGGCACCTGGGGATATGGCAGTGAACAACACGGACTCAAATCCCTAGTGATGTCCTAGGGATGCTCACATTCTAGGAGGGGAGAGAAAGAAAAGTCATTAAGGAATGCAGCGTGTTCCATGGGGAGGAGCTGGCAGCATGGGGGGACCCTGTGCTTTTCAAACAGTGTGTGCTATTAACAACAGACCTTACAAAGTAAGCGACAGGGAATGCAGGCCTGGAGGAGCGGGCAGAGTGAGAAATTCTGGTGACGGGAACAGGATGTGCAAAGGTCCAGAGGTGGGAGCATGTTTGGTAAACTCAGGGATGCCAGCGAAGCACAATGTGGCACAGAAGGGGGCCAGACGCGGCGGGCCTTGTGGGCTGCAGTTCAGATTTTATTCCTGCCCTCTGGTGGATTCTGGGTAGAGGAAGGACACAGTGGCTCCATCCTTTGTTAGTGACTAGCGAGCAGATGCTGGCTGGAGGACGGACTGCACAGGGATCGGGCGGTAGGACGTTGCCTGCCTGCTGCAGCCGGGTGACAGAGCACTGGCCCCAGGACAGTGTGAGCAGTGGATGTGGTATAAAGAAATTCAGATTCTAGGTTCATTTTGAAGGTGGGGCTCACAAGATTTAAACAAATGGATCAGATGCAGAGAGTGACGAAGAAATCAGTTCAGAGTCTCCCCAAGGTTTTTGGTTGGAACCCAACATCTGGAAGAAGAGAGGAATGCAGAGGGTGATGCAGATATAGGGCAAAAATCGAGGATTGAATTTCATGTATGTTTCAAACACCTACATGCCAAATATGTAAAGGGGTAAAGTGAGCCTCCATTACTCTTCGGGGAAAAAACAAGAACGGACATTTATTGAGTGTCTACTGCCTGCAGGTGCTGTCCCATCCATGCGGGGATCACTGTATTTCCTCTCTGCAGTAGGTGAAGGCAGTGCTGTGAGTGTCACATGTTACACAGGAGGAAAGGGACACAGAGAGGGCCCATGGAGAGCAAGCCATGGCAGAGCCAGGACATCAATGGTACGTCCAGGCCCTAAACCATGTATTTTTGAAAGGTTAGGGAGGGAACTTGGAGAAAACAGATCTTCTCTTTGAAGTGTAGAAGGTTCCAGAAAAATGACCAGGTAAGATGGTAGGAAGTAACTCGTCTCTCCAAGGCTCAGGGCATGCAGCTATTCCACTTGACCATTCGGTCTGCTGAATGTCTCCTCTGTGCCAGGCAGGAAGGGGCTGTGGGGGAAGAGTCCACCAATAACACAGTGTTTTCGGTGCCCTGATGGGGCATCAGCTACTCTGGGAGTCCCAGGAGGGACAGAGGGGCCAGCCCAAAGCTGGAGATGGCTCCGCAGCGGCGGCAAAGACCAGAGAGTTCGGGCTTTATCAGCACCAAGACTGGTGTGAGAAGTGCCTCAAGCAGATTGGCTTTCTAGATGTAAGCCGCATACAAGGTGGAGTTTTAGTCAATGAGGTAGAAACAAGGACTGCAAGACTTGAGGGTTTCCAAGGCTCCTGTGACATGAGTTCTCTCTCCTGTTGATTTTTGTTGCTCCTGTCGGTAACTCAAACTCGGGTGGAAGTCGCAGGGTGCTGGACCTAGTTCTGTCCCTGTCCCGCACTCTGTTGCCTTGGGAGACCAGCCTAAGAAGCTTGCTCAGTATCAGATCATGGTGAACCTCGTTGGGTTCTGTGCCTAGAAAGTTGGACTTCACTAACACCACTAATAGCTTGGAGATTGGACTGAAAGAGGCAGGCTGCAGACAGGAGGGCATGCAAGGAGGCCACCGTGAGACCTGGGTAAGAGGTGAAGGGATGGAGTTGGGGGGGACATAGGATGTGGCATCGGCAGGGCTTGGTGATGGAGGAGTTGTGATCTAGATGCCTTCATTGTTTCTGCCTGGGGCAACTGGACCTGCAAGAATCGTTCAGGTCCTGGATCTATAAGGCCTGAGACGGAACCCAAATCCATGCCTACCTGGGATGATCTGGCAGGCAGTGAACGTGCTGGGCACTGTAAACCAGTTCCCCCACCCTCCATCTTGGTTTCTAAATGGTGTCTGAAGAACATTCTGGGCAAAAGGCACTCTGTAAGGACAGGGTTTAGCCGGAGTTGGAAGCAGGTAAAGGTCTCTGCTCTTTCCCATGTGCCATCTCCCACCTTCCTTGGCTACAGGCTCTCCTTTGGCCTCATGCTCTGCGAGATCCTTTTTCCGTCCTCCTCGAAGATGTGAGATCTTCCCTCTTGTAGCTAAGCCCAAGGGCTACCTTGACACACTGTTCTGAGCTACAGGGAGAGACCCAGAAGAGGTCTTTTTCCAGCTGTGCAATCAGGGCACTCACTTGCGGCCTCTGATTCCACATCCTCAAAGTGGTGTGGAGGGAACAGCAGGACTGAGAACTGTGCTCTCCATCCCCATCCTGGGGCAGGGAAGGTGTATTAGTCCGTTCTCATGCTGCTACGAAGAAAGACCTGAGGCTGGGTAATTTATAAAGGAAAGAGGTTTAACCGACTCACACACAGTTCCACGTGACTGGGAGGCCTCAGGAAACTCACCATCATGGCGGAAGGCACCTCTTCACAGCGCGGCAGGCCAGAGAATGGGTGCCCAGTGAAGGGGGAAGCCCCTTATGAAACCATCAGATCTCGTGAGAAATAACTCACTATCACAAGAACGGGATGGGGGAAACCTGCTCCCATGCTCTAATTGTCTCCACCTGGCCCCTCCCACAACACGTGGAGATTATGGGAACTACAATTATGATGAGATTCGGGTGGGGACACAGCCAAACCTTCTCTGAAGGAGAAGCTGGTAACCATGCAGAGAGGTGGGTACCACTGTGAATTCGTAGTCTCAAGCCCGCTCATTGTTCTCCTTGGTTCTCATCCCTGATCTGCACCAAGGCTACTGTACATCCCGAGGCCTACCCACCACTTCCATTCAACACGCCTTGGCATCCTCCTTCACAAGGAAGGGAACAAAGTCATCCACCAAGCCTCCCTCCACCAAGCTTCCGGGTCCCTCCTTCTTGGACCCTTCCATCTATCACTCACGTCCTTCCTTGTTCTGGCAATGACGTGTGCTCCAGGCCCCAGCAAATTAAAAAGCAAACCAACCAGCCCCCGACACCTCCATGTCCCACTCTGGCTACCTGCTTTCTCTCTGTTTTGTTCCTGCATGCACTGCAGTCTGGCCTCTGTCCCTGTCCTTCCCACTGAAATCATTCTCAGCAAGGTCACCAGTGGCTGCCTTGTTCCCCCAGCCATACTGAGGACAGCTGTCCAACTGCTGAGGCCAGAAACCCCCTGCGTCCACAACCCACTTCTGAAACCCCACACCCTACTTGGTCAATAACCACTTTCTGTTGATTTTCAATGGTCCTGTCTCCCTCTTCACTGTCCATACTGGGGTGTGGCCCACTATTGTTCTAGCCTCCATTTTTACCCCCTTCAGATAGCCGTAATAGTTGATCTCACTCTATTGCCCAGGCTGGAGGGCAGTGGTGCAATCTTGGCTCACTGCAACCTCCACCTCTCGGGTTCAAGTGATTCTCATGCCTCAGCCGAGAAGCTGGGACTACAGGTGCCCACCACAATACCCCTGCTAATTTTTGTATTTTTGGGTAGACACAAGGTTTCATCATGTTGGCCAGGCTGGTCTTGAACTTCTGACCTCAGGTGATCCACCTGCCTTAGTCTCCCAAAGTGCTGGGATTATAGGCGTGGACCACCGCCCCCAGCCATGATAGCTCTTCTAAAGGGTCAATCTGATCATTAACTTGCTTAAAAAATGCCTTCATGAGTCCTCATTTCTCTCAGACGTGTCTGATTGACCTGCAGGGGGCTCCCGTGGCCTCACGTTTCTGTATATGCCGTATCCTCCACCTGGAACACACCCCACTCCCACCTCTGACAGCTGCCTCCCATTGGCTCTGCGGAGCTTCTGAAAATATCACTTTTCCAGAGAAGACCTGATGACTTTTAGAATGGACAATCCGAGAATGACAAAACATGGGGATGAGGGGAGAAGACAGAGAGACATTCAAGATGACACAGATTTCAGGGTTGATGAGCAGGGGGAGAAAGAAGAGTTTGAAGGAAGAGGTTCAGGGCTATGTCTGGAGTGACCCTGAGCTTCCGGGTCGAGGTATCTTGTAGGCAGATAGAGATACTGAATCTACAGCTACAGATGTGGGAGTCATGGAGGGAAGGGCTGAGATTGTCTCTGGAAACTATAGGAGAAGGGCCATGCTGAATTTTAACACAATGGCAGCCGGATGTCCTGTCTGCTTTACCACCTGCCTGCCTATCCACACTGTCCTAGCAGAAGTTAAGCTGACTTGGACAGATGTTTCTCAAAGTGTGGGCCACCAGGTCCCAGATCCAAGTCACCTGGGGAGGGAGGGCATTAAATGCAGATCTGTGGGCCCTGCCCCCACCAACTGGATCAGGACCTGCGGTAGCCTGGGAAGCTGAACAGTAACCAGCTCCTGGAGATCAAGGATTGAGACTTTGCAAGAGAGATGCAGAATAAGCAATGGGTGAGGAATTAAAGGTGTCAGCAAGACAGTGGCTGAAATGGATGGCTTGGTTATGGTGACAGACTGGACATGGGAGGCGCACGTGTCCTGTGATAGCAATAGGCTGCTGGGGACATCCCAGAGGACGCGTAAGGCTCACACATCGCCCGATGCTCGCACAGCTCTTTAGAGGACAGTTCCTTGTGTCACAGACGCTGACCTCCTAGACTGATTTCCACCTTCAAGATAGGACTAGAGTAGGGGGTTCATGTATCTCTTTATCCCCTAGCTTGGGGCCTGGCACCTTAGGGGCACATAACCTGTTAGCAGAATTATCAAATTCTTTCTTCAAACATGTTATGTTTATGTGTAACAGCAGCTGGGGGTGTCTAATGGTAAGACAGTCCCTGAGTAACACTGACTTCCACATTTGCTGGGGGAGAAGCCTGTGACCAAGGGAGTTGCCGAAAACTGAAGGGCAGTGTCCAAGGAAAAGGATGAAGTAATTTGGCTCTGACTAGCAGGTGTTATCCTGTGGCCTAGGAGATGAACCCCACAGTTTGAGTTCACAGACATTAAATCCTGAGAGAATGAGAACGGGGTTGGAACGGGTGGATCCAAGGTGCTGTTTTTATTAGAATGGAACCTACGGGTTAAGAAGAGCACGGTGGATGTCTGTGGACTGTGTAAAGGTCATCACTAATGGAATTAGGTAATGGAGGTTTCTTTCCAAAACATGTTAAAAAAAAAAAAAAAGGCAAATGGTAGAGTCCATACACAAAAAAGGCAAAACCGAAGAGTTAAAGGAAGCAAATAAATCTGTATGTGTATTTATAAAAATTGGCTGACAAGTCAAAGTATAACATGGAACAGGAAGTGCAAAGGCAAGAATCACCCTATTCAAATAAAAATATTGTTCTCTTAAGAAATAAAATACAACAGTTTGTATGAAGTACACCTAACACAAAATGACAAAGGTTGAAAACAAATGGTGGGCCAAAGATATAACACTGGCATTCTAGTCAAAGGAAAGAGGGGCGGTATTCATGTAAAAGGATAATTTAAAGCAAAAAGTATTATGCAGAATAAAGGGTCATTATACAGAGATAAGTTATATAATAGATACACATCATTAAACCAATAAGGAAGTACAAAGGAAGACCAAACTTCCAGTGGGAAATTTTAACTCCTACTGCCTGTGACAGAGCTTGAGGTCTGAATGGGGTGTAGAAAACAAAAAAAATGTACTCAAGACAGAATTAGTTGCTACCAAATCTTACGCCCTAGTTGTACTGGCCCATAGGATCACCACTAGCCCCATGTGGCTGTTAATCAGTTTGAAATATGGTGAGTGTGACTGAGAAACTAATCTTTTAATTTTATGTAAGTCTAATTAATTTACATTTAATTTAAAAACAAGCAGTGTATTTTTTCTGCTAAACCCCATTTTTTTTTTTTTTTTTGCTAGAACTACATTTTTCTTTTAACCATTGAAAACGTAGTATCCAAATGTAGATGGGCTGTAAATGTTAACTACATACAGATTTCAAAGACTTACTGCAAAAATAAGAATGCCACATAGTTCACTGATAATGTTCATACTGATTTTAGGTTGAAATGGAATAAGAATTTGGATATATTTGGTTAGATATATATTAAAATTAATTTCATCTGTTTCTTTTTACTTTTTAAATGTGGCTTCTAGAAAATATTAAATTATATGTATGGTTCACGTTATATTTCTATTGGGCAACACTGCCCATGAAATAGCACACACCTTGTTTTGAAAATTTTCACAAAAACTGATTACTAGATTATGTTGTAGTATAAAAGAATATTACAGTGTGAGAGACTTTAAGAGAATTCTCCTTAACAAAAATGGATCAAAAAAGAAATAAAGAACCAAGAGTATAAAAATAAAAACGAAAACATTAAGCATCAAGCCTTGTAGGATGTAATCAACTTAAATCTAGTGCCAGATTTTATCCCTTTTAGCGTTTGACATCTCAAATGATAAAAGCAATTTTATCCCTTTTAGCATTTGACACCTCTGAGAATCTGATACAAAGACTGTCTCCCTAAAAAATGCACATAAAGAATTCTGCATATAATTTGAAGAGGGCCAACACATCCTGAAGCCCCCAGGCTATAATGCCTATATCATCAAAAGTGAAAATAAATTAAGCAGGCAATTAAAATTCAAGGAAAATGAAACATAACTCTCAAGGAAACTAGGAAAAAGAACGAGAAGACAAAGCCAGGATACGAACAGCAGAATTGTTAAGTCCATGAGCTGTTTCTTTGGAAAAATCAAACAAAAACTAAACAAAAATCAAACTGCTAGAAAAATCAATCGAGGGGGAATAAAAGCATTAATATTGCTAGAATTGGAAAGGTTTCAGAATTAAGGGGGTTTTCTGCACCACTGCATAATCATACATTTGAAAAACTCATTTTTTCCTGTAAAAATCTAAGTTAACAAAATCGACAAAAGAAATGGAAACCCCAAATCAATCAAAAAAAGAAAAAAAAAAAATTTCCGTGTTTTGTAAACCGCTTCCCCAAAAGGCATCAGGGTCTGATGAATTCACTGGTAAATCATTTCAGAGTTTTGAGGTGCAACTAACTACTCTTTCAACAGGACCAGTGTTCGACAAACATTTCATGAGCACCCACTTCAGTCCTCTATTCAGTCGCAGTCCAGTATCAAGTTGGTGTCATGAAAGATAAACTCTTTGGGTTCATGGAAAATGACGGGAAGTTCATTGGTTCACCTTGTGAAGCAAATGTGACTTTGACCCCTAAACCTAAGGAGAACCTCCTAAGCTTTGCAGTAATACAAGAAATAGCAACAACAAAAAACATTGGTATATATGTAATTACAGAAACAGTGTCTTCTCTATGATTAAAAAAAATCACATACTTCAAAGGAAGCAGACAGGAAATTATATATATAAATAATGTATCTAAATTAGTAAAAATATCAAGACCTCTAAGTGAACAAACTAAGATTTAAGAGAAGCTAACAGGAAAATGCTCACTGAAAAACGTTACCTCCTAAATTAAGACAATTACTATTTTACATGTTAAATTATTCAAATTGACATTCCCCCACAACAAATACTTCCTTGTGTTAGGGATTTTTTTTTTTCCCCCAGAGCTTCTGTTCTAAGCTCTGGGATGGCCAATTTTACTGAATATTGTCTAGTCTTATAAAACAGGTGGATTGAAGCATGCCTCACCCAAACCAAGGTAAAAGACGTATACACTAGGCAGCAAGAGCCAGAGAAATGCTCAGAGATGCTGCCAATTCCACCAATTTCAATGTGTCTGCATGCTGTGAGCACCGGGTGAATGTCAAGCACACTCCAGGACAGACGTGGTTTGACCCGTATGGGTAGCAGCCGGACAGGTGCCATGTTAGCAGATTATTAAAACTGAGTATGTGCTTTCCTCACTTCCCTGCTTGTTTGAAAGAAAACAAAGAAAAGGTGGGACTAACGGGAATGTCTGTTTTGGGGTCTTCCCATCACCTGGGAACTTAAATTCATTGAGGAAATAACCTTAACAGAGAAAAATCAATCCTTTGGTTCTTCCTGGAGATTAAACTTTCTTTCTCATCAACTTCTGTTTCTTACCTGCTTCATGATGTAGCGTTCTAGCTAGAAGCTGTTAAGTGTCAAAAAATCTTTTTTAAACTTGACCCTGGAATTTTAAGCAAAGTGGAGGAAGACTGGTAAATCTGGTTGCAGGTACAGCAGGATGCCCAGGGCAAACTTTACAACCCTCTAATTACCTGGCATGACAGAATTTTCTAGTGGTGTCTCATTAGGTATTAATAACATGAAATAATTACTGTTAAAGTGACCTTTTTGTCAAGGGGATATAAACAAGAGAATCCTTTAACACCAAGATAACATGGTAATAAGTGAAAATTGCATCTTGATAGGATTTCGGCGTGCGGTGAATTCCAAGGCACAATTTCCTTTCTATACTGGCTTGACTGTAAATGACAAGAGGCAAAGACTGTTTTCAGTATGTGGCTTATGCTTCTGCAGTATGTCTTATGAGAAGTTTGCTTTTAAAAACCCATAGACGAACTGCACTTTTATAAAGATTTTTAGTGGTTCTTCGATGCCCAGTTGGTAACAAATACCTTTGCTCATGAATTCCTGAATAGTAAAAACATAAAACTACATAACCACATGGTTGGAGGGAATGAACTGGTATGAAGAGCAGCATCTGGGTGATGCGAACTGCTGAAGGCTGATGGCTTATCTACATCTCACTTGCAAGACACTGAAATGCATTCAGTGATTAATTTATCCTACCTCGAAGAGATTTTGCTGCAGTTGCTGAATTGGTACAGATGGAGCAGTTATGAAAATGACATTCCCACTATAAAGCCAACACTCATCGTTGAATATAGTACCACCCAATGTATGAGCTAAGCATTGAAGCTACTGAATGCTTGTAGAAGTACCTCCTAGTTCTGATTATTTAGTTGTTGCAGAACTATATAAAAGTTATATATGTAAGGCAGTAACTGGATGAGATCACTATTACCCTTTAACCAAAGAGTGGGCCTCACTTTTCTCAGCCTTTCTTCAACAGTGCAGCTGTAACATGGATACAAGCCGTTTAGTTTGCAAAGCATTTCTCATGGAATCATCCTCATCCCTCATTTGCAGATGAAGTAACAGAAGGCTGAGTTGTCTCAATAGCTTTATCTTTGGATTCTGATAATGTTAGGTTCAGAACAACGTATATTTCTAAAATGATGAAGGGCGATTAAAAGCCCTTTCCAATTATTCACATGTTTATTGTAAGCTCTGACAAGTCCTGGGGTTTAACCATTTTAATGAGAGATTTTGCAAGGGCAGTATACAAAATATACCCTCGCAACTCTCGCTAGAACATGTGGCTTTTCCTAGCTGATGGACCCAAGAAGGGAACAGCATGGTAGATAGTGTGCAGCCAACAGGGACTTGTGTGTGGTGTATCAGATGCCAAACCCCCGTTACCAGACTGCAAATCAGGAAAACAGCAGAGAGAGATGTATCTGTCATTTCTAAGAGACATCAAAAAGAAACTGGCTGAGACTGTGAAGAGAAAGGCAGTGGAATATAAATATAGACTTGCCATTTGTGCTAGGATTGACCACAATCTTACAGCTGAGAGACACACCATTAGATCACATCGACTCACAACGGTTGATTCATTGTTGTGTGTGTGAGCATCTAAAAACCGATCCGGCAATGTACTTGTGCCCTGGAGTGTAAGAATACAACTTCAGAACAGCTGTTGGGGGTGATCAGGGCGGTAAAATTCTACATCCATTTCACTGACTGGAAGGTAAAGCCTGGCTACTGATCTAGGGCTATTCAATCCATATACACACCTCTTGAGCAGATGTAGATAATTTTATACAAAGGCAGGAGGGGAAGGGAAAAAAGCCACTCAAAGTTTCAGTAATTCAATAATTTATTCCTCTAAAAAAGTGTGTAAAAGTATATAGCTCTCATCCACAAGGTATATATGAATGACATTTAAAATGGAGGCCTTTTATTATTGTTTCTTTTTATCAAAGTCTTTTAGTGTACTGTACCAGCGCTATACTGTAGTTATTTTTTTAAATGAACTTCACATATTTTTGTATTCTTTCAAATTGTTTGCTATATATAAAAGAAGCTCACTGCAAAATGCTTGAAGGAAAAAAGGAAACAAAAGAAATTCAGAACTTCCCAGAAATGTACAGCTTTTACATTTAAAAAAGGTTCTGAAATATACATACAAGCATGCTGGACAATCCCACCCTTCTCCCCTCCCCACTTCCCCGTTTTTTGTTCAAACCGTGGTAAGAGTTCTGATTTCTGCAGAATTTCCAAAATTAAAAATAAAAAAAAATAAAATAACTTCTCACTCTGTAGCAAATCCAGGGCTTGTACATTTCAGATTAATTCAGTAAAAAACTCACAAGTAAAATAATGCATATTTAAGGGAAATATTATACAGACTTTTTCACACAGAAGTACATAATAAGATTTTTTAAAATCTATTGCCATTCATTTATTTTTGCACAAAAACGTATAAATATGTCACCAGCTTTTCTTAACTTAAAAAACTTAAATAAAAGACACCAGATGAAAACTACCCTTTGCTGCCATTTTTTTTTTTAAGTTTTTTGTATGGGTTTTTTTATTTTTTATGTTTTTTTTCTTTTTCTGCTTAGAATTGGGTTTCTAGGGAAGAAAAGCCCCTGCATTAAAAACAGCCCATTTAAAAAAAAATTCAAAGTTCTGATGAATTCCGGGAAAAAAGCAACCCCAAAGTGGTAAAAGATTACAAATATCTACTTTACAATTTGTCTTCTCACCAAGATAATTTTATACAAGTTTACAATCTTCATCTTCTTATGCTCTTCAAAAGGCCTTGAGAATTTTCCTTTCTGATTAAGAAAAAATAGCACTGCAATATTTTTAAAGTCAATTTTACACTGTACACATTAGATACAAATGGTTTGATATATCAGATTTTTTCTCCTATACATTGCGAAAGTCAACCCCCCCTTCAATTGGTGGTACAGAGAAGAAAATTATCCATTTACAAGTTATTTCTCTGCTTTCACATTCCCACCACACAACTTTTTTTTTTTAATATAATGTTTTAAACTTTAGATTATTTCAAGAAAAATACTTTTACAAAATCATATCAATTATTACATTTTTCCTTTTTTGTTAATAACCAGGACATGGAAGTCTCTTGGAAGAACTTTTAAAATTTGCATGATTCTCTCCACAGATGACAAGAGCTCAAAGGCCTGGTCACAGTGGCTCCCGGGAGGCCAGTACACACCCACTGCCCTCAGACAGAAACGCACAACACAAGGGTTAGAAACAGGGTTTCAAAGACAACCCTCTGGGCCGGGAATGAGGAGTCATAAAATACTGCAATTCGCCATTAATGCTTTAAAAAGGCATTTTTTTAAAAAGTCCCACCACAAAGGCTCAACTTCAAGTACTAATTTAATGGTTAAGTTGTAATATTTCTTTGAAATAATATTCCTATGGTCCAGAAAAAATTCACCATATTTATAACTGATTTCATGAGCAAACACTTTCAATTGTTGTATGTACATAAGTCCCTTTTGATCTAATGAGAGGAGAGACCTGGCTTTCGATAAGAATTCACTAGAAAATATATTTTCGTTGTGACTATATAAAACTAATTAAGGTACTTGCCTCCATGGCTCTGAGTTGAGCTTGACTGCCTTCTGTATAAAAATGTTATCCTTCATGAAATGCTGGCCACTTAACATGGTAGAACTTTTAAAACTCAGTTTGTTGTTAACAAAACCTACTGCTGGGTGGTTTTGAATATATTACTTTTAGGCATGATCTCCCCAATGTGTTTTTACTCCTTTTCCGGCTTCTAGGACAGAGGTATGTAGTCAAAGAATCCTATGGTGGATCTGAATTGGGTTTCAGCTACTGTACCTGGTCCTTGTGAATTAAAAAAACAAAGTCACAAAAACGATATGACAAAACAAATTAAAATAAATAAACAAAATGAAGCTGTCTCCAGACCTTCTGCATCCACACACAGGTGTGAAGTCAACCAAAGCACTCATGCTAATCTGGATGGGAGCACTAGGGAGACAGGAACCCCAGTATGAAACCATATACTTGAGCTGGTTCTTATTTTTAAAAAGTCCCAGATTATGGAGTTCAGGTAACCCACAGGCCACACACCAGTAATAGAGGATTTCATCCAAAGGGCTAGACTGCCCTCAATTGTATACAGAGGCTGAAAACACAGACTCTTGTGCAAAAGGACACTGTCTCTTCTGTTTCCCGCTGAAAAGCCACCAACAACCACCACCTTCCTGGGACCAGTGGTTGGGGGCTACATACACCACCGCACTGGCTGAAAGTCACCACTTATGGAAGTTTCCAGGTCCATGAGAGAAGTGTCAAGGAGTCACTCTGGTAATGAACACTGCAGAATTGACATGTGCCTGCTGAGAAGGAATCACAGTGCAGGACTGTGGAGAGTGGTCTGAAGAAAAGGATGTGGGTTATTTGCAGAGTATAGCAGTTTCCTTGGACTGAGGTTGCAGGGAGAAGGAACTGAGCCAGAGAGAACAAGTGCTTTTCCAATTAAAGTATATTCATGATGGCATTGTACAACTGAGTGAGCACCACAAAGTGGACGGGAAGGCAGGAAGTACGGTCCTGGGTGGCCGGATTGCACGTGAGCCAGGACAGAGCGTTATACTGCTCCAAAACAAACCTGCCAAAGAGAACACACAGAGCAGGGGCATGAGCCTCAAGAGGGGAAGGCTGGTTCTCAGATTCTAACACTTTCCAGATCTTAGCAGGAAGGAGGTCTCAGAGGCATCCTTTAACTTGCCCCAGGCTCTTTCCCTCATCCTTGTCTCATGTTCCTCCTTCCTTCTAGACATGGACTATCCAGTACAGTAGCCACCAGCCACACATGGCCACCGAGCTCTGCCAGTGACGCCAGTCAGAACTTGCGTGGACTGCAGGTAAAAGTAGGTACTGGAGCCCAAACACCAGTGGCTCACGCCTGTAATCCCAGCAACTTTGGGAGGCCGAGGTCAGTGTATCACCTGAGGTCAGGAGTTTAAGACCAGGTGGCCAACATGGTGAAACCCCATCTCTATTAAAAATATAAAAAGTAGTCAGGCATGGTGGTGCATGCCTGTAATCCCAGCTACTTGGGAGGCTGAGGCAGGAGAATCACTTGAGCCTGTAGGCGGAGGTTGCAGTGAGATCATGCCACTGCACTCTAGCCTGGGTGACAGAGCAGGACTCTGTCTCCAAAAAAAAGAAAAAGAAAAAAAGACAAGTATGTAAACATTTCATGAATATTTTTATATTGGTACATGTTGAAATAACACTTTGAATATATTGAGTTAAATAAAATATATTACTAAAATTCATCAGTTTCTTTTTACCATTTTAATGTGGCTAGTAAAAAATTTTAATTAGATTTGAGGTTCACATTATATTTCTATTGGACAATGTTCCTCTAGGGCAGCAGTCTCCAACCTTTTTTGGCACCAGGGACCGGTTTTGTGGAAGACAATTTTTCCATGTGGTGGGGAATAGTTTCAGGATGAAACTGTTCCACCTTAAATCATCAGGCATTAAGAGTCTCATAAGGAGTGCACAACCTAGATCCTTTGCATGTGCGGTTCACAATAGGGTTTGTGCCCCTATGAGAATCTAATGCCGTTGCCTGACAGGAGGCAAAGCACAGGTTGTAATGCTCACTCGCCTGCCACTTACCGCACGCTGTGCGGCCTGGTTCCTAACAAGGCTTGGACGGGGGTTGGAGACCCTTGCTCTAGGGGGCCTGGAAGCCAAATTTATGTTGATCAGGTTATTTTTATCCATAACTATAATTATACATTAATCTATAATGTACAGTTTCCTATCACTTCCTAACCATTTAAGAGTTATAAAACATTAGAAAAGGCCTGTATCTTTTCTCAAGGTAGATGAAGAATGTCTGTGGTTTGATTAATACCCATTTCTGGGATGCATTTCCCTACTATGTCATTTATGTTCTAGTTCATTTTTTAAAAAAACATAATCGGTGGCTCACGCCTGTAATCCCAGCACTTCGGGAGGCTGAGGCGGGTGGATCATGAGGTCAGGAGATCGAGACCATCCTGGCTAACACGGTGAAACCCCATCTCTACTAAAAATACAAAAAAAAGCTGGGCGTGGTGGTGGGCGCCTGTAGTCCCAGCTACTTGGGGAGGCTGAGGCAGGAGAACGGCGTGAACCCGGGAGGCAGAACTTGCAGTGAGCTGAGATCGCGCCACTGCACTCCAGCCTGGGTGACAGAGCCAGACTCCATCTCCAAAAAAAAAAAAAGAAACACATAATCTATCTCAGGAAGCATAAAAGGTATTTTCAATGTGAGGTGCTTTAAAAGTTCCAGACACTGTCTTCTAACTATCCACCCCCGAGATCTGACCTCTCTTCATCACCATGAAGTGCTTGCTCTGAACGGGAAACAAAAGCAATTATAAATGCCTATCACTGCCTAACTGAATCCAATGTGTTACACTGCCTGTCCCATGCAGCTATGGGGGACTGCAGCTCTCACTGACTCATCAGATACTGTTTCAATGCACAAATGGCAGCTTCTTTTCTATGAATACCACACTTAGATTAAACACCTTGGAAAGACAACAGTAAAGGAATATCATTTCAAACTGCACTGCTATGATGCCTAGGTTGGTATCTACCTTAAAACATCAGACGTAGTTTTGGAGTCAAGAGGGTGTGGAACCCGCTGAGAATTCCTGGCAGGCAGAAGTTCGTCTGTCTGTGCTACTGAAATGTGGTGATGCAGCGAAGCCTGGTGAAAAAACAAAGGGAGTTACCTCTCTGGTCTAGACAATCACAGTGCAGAAGTGAGGGAGGCCATGTCTGCCAGAAGCAGATGCTCCCAAAAGTCCTTAGAAGTCAGAGTTTCTATGAGTTTATAAATTTTAACCTGCCCAGTAACCCCCAAGGTAATCCCAAGTAACTTCTCATCCTAGGGATGGGGGGGAAAAAAAAAAAGCAAACTTTTTGGGCTTTTTTGGTCTACTGTATTTTGTTTCTTCAATGGAAATAGTCTAGCACACACAAAAATACTCTAATATGTAATAAGGTCCCATGCATTGATATCACCAAGATGCAACAACTATCAATATTCACCACTTTTCTGTTTTCGTTTTTCTGAATTATTTTAAACAAAACACAAATATTACCATCTCTACAAAACATTAAAAAAAAAAATAGCTGGGATGGTGGTTTGTGCCTGTAGTCCCAGCTACTCAGAAGGTTGAAGCTGGAAGATTGCTTGAGCCTGGGAGGATGAGGATGCAGTAAGTTGTGATTGCACCACTGCACTCCAGCCTGGGCAACAGAGCAAGACTCTGTCTCCAAAAAAACATACAAACAAACAAAAACAAAACAAACAAACAAAAAACTCATAAAACAAATATTGTATCATTTTGCTTGTAAAAAGTCAGAGATATCTCACATAAGGACCTTTAAACATAACAGTAATTATCACACAATAAAAATTCACAATGATTCCTTAATATTATCACCCCAATCACCCCATCTGCAGGATAATAAGATAATGCTCCCTTATTCTCTCAAAAATTTCTTTTTATATTTGGTTTACTAAAATCATGAGCCAACATAATCTGTACGTGACAAATGATTAAAGGCAGGAAATGTCTACTGTCCCACCTGAAGTAACATGATTCATCACTGGGTTCAGGTGGTACCAGCATACTACACCCATCATAAAGTTCCTCATCAAGTTTTCACCCAATGGTTTTGGTATTACTTTATATGTAAACGAGAGGCAATATATAAATGCTTTCTCTTTATTTTTGTATTTTCAGACTGAGTTGATGCTCTAGCAGTTAAAAATGACTGATTTTTTATTTTCCAACACAATTATGAACCAAGGATTTGTTTCATTCTATCACTATCATCATTTGTTTTAATGATCACATGGTCCCATCCTAGCCCTGGACAATTGAGCTGCCCTCTAAGATGGCTCCTGAAGCCCTGATGGACCATCATGATCTTTGGTAACTTTATTGCTTTTAGGTGTGACAAGATGCCCTAGGTTCACTGGGAACATTTCCTGCTTCATACCTGGAATCAGTCATCTCTTCAAAGAACCATAGTACCTTTAAGTGACAACGGTGTGTAGGAACCACAATTGTGGCAACAGAGGTGTTTGTTGCTGCTAAGCTTTTTCAGCAGACAGAGATAAGAAAATGTGTATACTTTTTTAGAGAGGAAAAATAAATCTACGCTCATACTGATAATTCTAATGCAAAATACAGAACACATGCATTTTTATAAACCTTCTTTGATTTTATAATAGTATGTTAAAGTCATTAGGAAAAGAACATTGCTTCACTAAGTTTTTGGTTTGATTTCCATCATTTCTTTTTGAAAATATAATCAGCTGTGTGTGTGTATATGTGTGTGAATATGCATATCTTATAGATTACTCCACGGTACTTTCTACTCCACAGAATGATTACACAGAAATATTCTCCATTTTGTTGTAAATGATTAATATTTCACTGTCTGGATGTGCCACAGTTGATTCAATCAGTCCATCACTGATGACACTTAGGTTCTTTCTAGTCTTGGACATGTGTCATTTTCTGTTTTGGCAAAGAACCTTTGGGCTGTTCCTTAGAGGTGGGAATGCTGCCCTAAAAGGGTAGTGTGTAGGGCTGTATTATTCAGCAATCCCACCAACACCAGGGCCTGCTCCCCACATCTGTGCCAACACAGTATGTTGCCAAATCTTTATATTTTTGCCAATCTGTGGGCAAGAAATGGATTTCATTCTAGGTATTGTTGTTTTTAACACAAACTGCAAATAGGGGATCTTTTGTTTTGAACCTTTAAAATTGGGATTAAAAGGTTCCAAGAAATATAAAGGAAGGAGGAAGTGCAAATGTGCGACGTTTTTAGCTGACTCTTACCCTTCTCTAATGAAGAATGCGAGGAGTCCATGGCAGGGGAGGGAGAGGACGGCTGGTTACTATACCTTCGACACAGGCTTAACTTTACTGATAGTGATGCAATATAGACTTGGAGAAAGACCATTACACTGAACTCCATGCATCCAACCCTAGATTTACCCTCTGGGCCCCACTGTCTCCTCCTTGGGCTACTGTGATTCATTTCTTTGTGACATAGTTTTGGGTCCTCCTAAATTCTACTCTCCACCTACAACTGTAAAATTTCCTCAGAGTGTAAGTAGATACAAGAGAAAAAAGGAACAGAGTAAGATTATGATGCCTAAAACTGAAATTTCTAACCAAAATTTCTAACCAAAATTAAATTTAAGCATAAATCACTCATTCCTTGCAAACTTCTAATATGATATCAAACCAACCTTTAAGAAGAGAGGGCACTGGTTTTGAGCCTGGGGACACGATGACCAAAACCACTGGGGAAGATTCTCAGCTTTGGCAGTTGATACAAAATACCCAAGGGCCAGGGGCTGCTGCTTTAGCTCCTCTGGTGCTTCTCTAGAAAGAAGACGCTCACCCTGGCTCTGAAAAACAAAAATCCCAAAAGCATGATCAACATTTATCTTAAACCTTGAAAAACAAACTTTCGTCAGTTCACTCTGCACACTGCAGTGAGTGATCCCCTTTGTGGCAGCATCTCACAGAAAGCCACAGGTGGCTGAGAAAGGGAAGCAGGGCCGGCATTGTCTTTGCTGCACACATAGAGAAGATACCAGCAAAGCTGACAGCCTCAGTCAACTAAGTACAGATTTGCTTGGGTTTCTTTTCTATGGGATGGAAGATCAATTCCATGGCATCATGATGTAACAAACTAAAATGGAAAGATTACAATCTCTGACAGCAGAAGTTTCTACCACACGCAGGTGCTCTTTCACCAGCAACCAACCAAAGACACACGAGCTCACCAGCTTGACCAGGACAATGTGACGCCAGTACGTGCACAGCAAAAACGTTCCTGAGCTGCCAGCAGTACAAGATCTGCTCACAGAGAAGCCATGTTTTCATTTGCAGCATTCCCCTTAATAAGAGACTCCTGGAAGAGGCTCACTATGTTTTGCTGCAACTGACATTTTTCTTATCTGTAATTCTTTTAGCTAGCTTCAACAATTGAAAATTTACCTTTCATGCAAGCAATAAGTAACCCATTTGTTTTTAAAAGTCTCTGTTTAGGCTGGGTGTGGTGGCTCACACCTGTAATCCTAGCACTTTGGGAGGCTGAGGGCAGGCAGATCACTTGAGGTCAGAATTTCGAGACCTGCCTGGTGAACACAGTGAAACCCCAACTCTACTAAAAATACAAAAATTAGCCAGGCATAGTAGTGCAAGCCTGTAATCTCAGCTACTCAGGAGGCTGAGGCAGGAGAATCCCTTGAACCCAGGAGGTGGAGGTTGCAGTGAGCCAAGATCACGCCACTGCACTCTAGCTTGAGCAACCGAGTGAGACTCCATCTCAAAAAAAAAAAAAAAAAGGCCTTCTGTTTAGAAGGAAAAAATAATCTGCAGCTACTACATCAAACTGTATCAATTCTGAGTTGGTTAAAAAACAAAAAATTTACTGCCACTTTGAAGGCATTCTTTTCCCTGCTATAAGGTCTTAACTGGGTATCAAAGAATGTTTAATGCTTCAGAAAAAGGAAATGCTTAAAGCTTCTTGGAGGTCACCTGGCTGCAGGTGCTCAGGATTGAAAAAGGCCACCTGGCTAGCTTCAGAACAGCACTGTCTATATCATGACACTGAATTAAAGACTTCAGTGCTTAAGGCTCCAAAAAAAGGGAGAAATACAGCATACCTCTGTTTCTTACACAACTAACATTACACTTTAATGACCAATTCTTTGTTAATGCATAAACTGAATTACAAAAACAGGTACTGGGAGGTAGTTGCTATTATTCCACTTCACAGATAAGGTAACTCAGGCTAAAAGAGGTGAAGTTAGGTTGTCCAAGGTCATAACGCCCGCAGGCCCAGACCTGCAATTCAGAGTTGTCTTTAAGAGACTCTGGGGCATGCATTCTTAGCTACTATGCTATTTGCCTACAGAATTCAAATTAAACCTAACTTTTAAAAAACAGACAAGGTAAAATTTGTGGTTTTTTATCACAACCATTTCCCATGAACAAATTGTCATTAACTAGTAAGTAACTGCAAAGGAAACAAAGACACTTAAAACCCCTTCCTTCCAGAAGAGGGTAACAGGGCAGGTCTAACAATGGGAACAGGCTGAGATGCCCTCCTCTGGTCTCACCTGCTCTGTGACTAATCTAAGTTAGAAATCTTCTTTTTCTCCATCATCTAATAAATTCAGTGCTGGGAATAAAGTCCCCCCAATGAAAACTTTAGTCCTTTATGTCCATCTTTGTGTCTAAATAAATGAGTGTGAGCAGGGTTGCTTATGCTTGTTCAGTCTAAGATACCAGACACAGCTATTTTTTTCTAAGTTTTAACCCCTCAATCTCGTAATATTTTAAATAAACTGTACAATACAGTGATGCAGCAGGAATCATCTAACTGAAGCAAAGTTACCACAAGCTGTGGCAGAACCCTCTAACTCTTAAATCTTCTGTTCATTCACCTCCAATATCCCTGCGATATTTAAAGATGAAACAGTTGTAAGCTCTGGTTTTTTCCTTAATACTCTGGCATTAACCTAGGCATATCTGTAAAATCAATCTCCTGGCGGCTCTTGCCATTCCTGTGGGTCAGCTAGAAAGAAGGCGGCTGCAAAATGACTAAGCCAGGACACGCAAAGAGCATGGCAGGCTCCTTTCAGAACAAGCCATCACCAACAACTTGTTCTTCAATCAGCACAATTACTGTTGAATAAGTACGGTTGTTGTACTGATCTCTTAAAAGCCACTATTTTGGCAAAAAATAACATTGAAAAAAAAACAACTGGGAAGCAGCAAGCAACTAGAACTAATTTTTGCTAAGAAAACAATGCATAAAAACCCTTGCATCTGTAACAGGACTAGTCTTCTGATAAAACTTATTCATCAGAAATGATAATACATTTACTTCAAATTCCTGCCTTGTATTCAAAATGGAACTGCAGTCAGTTTCCTACACTTATTTCACTTGTACCAAGGACCCAGACCATCAAGAACTGTGTGTGTAGGAACAAGATGATTGGATGTCAAGCGAATTATCTTCCTGAAGGCTGTGGTTGTCTTAAACAATGTACTCCAAATCATCCTTACCCGACTATGCTGGAAGTGAGAGCCCACACCAATTCCAGAAGGAGAGCCTGGGGAGGGTACTGGGGAGGAGTTGGGAGAGGAATGGAGGTTCCCAGTCATTAATATGCCAATATCATTGTCCATATCATCTGGGAATGGAAGGTCAACAAACATATCATCTAGAGGGAAGAGGGGGAAAAAAAGCACAAAAATTAAAAAGATAGTCCATATCAATTATCATAATAATCCAACTGAACCTATGTCATGTTTTGTTGGCATATGGCTATTCTGGACACACACAGTTAAGAACTGAGATGCAGGAGGACCTACTGAGGGCAAGCTATTACAAATTATTCTCTCACTTTGTGCTCTCTCCAATGATCTCCTTCTGTAAAAGTATTAACAGAATGCAATCAAGAATGTAACATAAAAACCTATACTCTGCATAGCCGCCAAAGGCACATAAAAACACGGCTAAAGAGCTAAAGCAGCAATTTAATCATTAAAGTTGACACCATTCAAAAACATAGTAGACTCCATCAATGTATCCAATTAGCATCTAAAACACCAGAGGCTGAATGAATGCATGTTAATGGGTGTGAACTTGCCCTGAAAATGGAGACCTATTCCAAAAGCAAATCAAAGCACAATGTTTTTTTTCTCTCTCTCTCTCTCCCCTTTTTTTTTTTGAGATGGAGTCTCACTCTTTTGCCCAGGCTGGAGTGCAGTGGCACGATCTCAGCTCACTGCAACCTCTGCCTCCTGGGTTCAAGTGATTTCTGGCTAATTTTTGTATTTTTCATAGAGATGGGGTTTCACCATGTTGGCCAGGCTAGTCTCAAACTCCTGACCTCAAGTGATCCGCCTGCCTCGGCCTCCCAAAGTGCTAGGATTACAGGCATGGGGCGCGCCTGGCTCAATGTTTTCATTAAGAAATCCTCCCCGACACTATAAAAGTAAGGTACATCCACAGCAGAAAATTTGTAAAGAAAAATATAAAAAGTGAAAACCATCACCTAGAACCCAATCACCATGACTATTTTTTTCTATGATTCTTTTATTTTCTCATATATTTGTTATTCCATTGTAATCATACCAGACATAAAATTTGGTATCCTTTTCCCCATCCCATTTACCATAAGTAAACACTGGTAGGTGTTATAATTTCTTCAAAAACAATGCAAATGGATGCATAGTATTGAGCATCTTAGTTTCTAAATGACCATTTTTTAAAACAGATGCCTTAACAGATACTCAAAAATTTCCATTAAGAATAATCAAATAAGGAGTTTCTCTATAGCAAATTAGATTTCCATCAACTAGCTAAAGGAAGGTGCTCTCTTCATATTGCTTAGTACTTCAAACATTTCAAATCACATCTTCAAATATTTATTGAAAGAGTGGCACCCAAGTACAGAACACTGCCACACAGATATTATTTTTTGCCTTTAATGAAAAACAGAAGAAAGTCAATTGCCCAAAAGAGGAAAATATTTATTTGGTCTTGGTAATTGTGCAGATAAATTAAAGCTTTAAGACCAAAAAGATTCTCAAACCATCTATCCCCTCTTTATAGTTCCTGGGTTGTTTATTACAACACAGAAAAGCCATGTGGCAGCCCAGTGATTCCACACTCCAGCTCTGCCCTGCACGAAGGTGAGCACTATCCATACAGGTCTTCTACTCACCATTGTTAGGGCTAAACCCATCTTCGTTGGGGTAGTTGGCTGGAGCCACCTGGATGGTTGATGATGTTGGGAACACCAAGATGTGTGTACAAGAAGCATCTTGAGGGGTGTTGAGCTGAGATGACTGCATGTTCAGTGCAGTACTTCGGCCAAAAACAGAGCCCATTGTGACAGCATCTTTAAAGAAAAAAATAAAAAGAATTGTATCAATCAATGATCTGGAGTGGTATGAGTCTGATGAAAATGCCATGATAAATACACATTCAAAGTTGAGTCCAATTGTTTAAATATCTTCAAAGAAACTGACTCAGAGCACATAGCTATCTATAATAACCCAAGTTTCATTTCACATTGAAAAGGTTAAGATAAAATTGGATCAAGTCCACTAAATGTTTTAATTACTTACATAAGTAGTATTTCTAAAAATAAACCCCCTACTTTCTTTCCTCCTCTGGTTGTTCACAATTTATAAAGTACTGTTCTAAATGGTTAACAATCCTATAGAAATAGTACCATAAAAATCAATATATGTTGTAACACTTACTGAATGCTTACTACATGCCAGCATTTGTGCTAAACTCTTGAATAGTTATCGCATTTGATCACCACAGCATTTGAAGGTAGGAACTATGATCCCCATTTATAGATGAGGACAAAAGCACAAAGAAGTTACGTAACTGCCCAAGTGGTAGAGGCAACAGAGGTAACCTATGGTCTAATGAGGACATCTGTCTCTCACTGGATTGGTGACAAGTAACCCCATTCTCACACCACAATACTATTGACTTTTATAAGGAATAAGTGGGGAAGGTCCCCCATTGGATTCAAGAAATATCTGGATGGTAAAGATAGGTTATAAAAGTATAAAATCGCTTAGTTGCTGGTTTTAAAAAACCAGCCAGATTCTTAAGAAATTCTGTGGTCACATGTTTTGGCCATCCACAAATGACACCTCCATCTATTGAGAGCTTACTGTGTACCAGGTACTGTGCTAAATTGCCTTCCCATTCATCTTCAACCATATCAGAGAGACTACAGAAATATCCCTTCGAGGCTGTTGTGGGATTCTGCCAAATGCATGTCTTCAAAAGGATATTCAAATATGCATCATGCTGGGGTCTACTTTAGTAGTTCTTTGGACGGTGATCTTCATATACTAACAACAAACTGGGGTCAGGTAACAGTCATTAGCCATGATTCTATGAGATCTCAATTATATTCAGAACTTAGTCTCTCTTCCAAGCTTTGGTCAACAAACATGATAAAATCACAAACCACTCCCCATGGAAGGGATCGAACGTTTTCCATCTTTAAGCCCCAAATACAATCTTCTCTGATAGAAATATAATGAAGACAATTCTATGCTTGTCTGTGGACTTAAGTTTGAGTGGACTCAATGGGTGTGATATGTAATTAATGACAATGACAAGAAGAAATTTACCTGGCATCACTACAAAGGACCCCTGGGGCTCCATGGCAACCAGGCAGGCACTAAGGATAGAAGGAGAGTCTGCGGCAGAGATTCCACACATCCGGCACACATCCTTGAGCTTTTTGCTGATTGTCTGTAGTGAACATTCTCCAAGGAGGATACTCCAATCTGAAATCAAATATCGCAGTCATACACAGTCTTTAGAAATTCATACTGATGGGAGATTTGAGCTTTTTAGCAGTTCTGCCCAGTAATTGAATTTCCAAGGTTGGGCCCTAAAGGGAATTATGGCTTTACAGAGGTTCCCCTCCTTGCTATAAATAGAATGTTACTCGACTTCTATTACACTTCATTAACAAAGGAACAAAGGCCTACTATTCTGTAGGCTGATGTCATGTCTGAAGTGACCTTTGAGAGTCCAGCACTAATCCAGTCTAATCTACCTAGACCAGATTTAGGCACTTAGAGTGCTTTTCCACGATGGCAGCAGTGTTAGCTGCCCTCTCCTTTCTCCTCCTTCTCAAGGTTCAATTCTTTGAGTACTCTGCTCTGGAGGAGAGCACTGGTGGGTGGAGGTAAACCTGAGTTTTGGTTATTGCTGTAGGTTAGTTATTTCCATGAAAGGCAAGCAGCAGCAGAAATGAAGAGAACTAGTTCTCAGAACACCCAAAAGAGCTCACAATGAGTGTGAGTAAAGTGCTCCAAACGATGCTGCACTAGTAGCGGAGATTGAAAAGTTGGCATACATTTTCTCTCTAATGTTTATTGCCTCCAAACAAAAGCATTATATCTAACTGGAGCACTGTGGAGGATTATGTTACTCTGAGAAGTGGAAAGCACTTGGTCCCCTCTTCTGACCTCCCTTACGCACATGAAGTATGTGCTATTCCTATGCATCGCCCCTGCTCTCGGATCCCATCTTGCTCATAAAATGCCATACCAGTGCAGGCTGCTCTACCTCCACACTCTTTTTTCCCCCCAAATAAGCTGCCATTTCTCCCCTTAAACAGCAAGTGAATGGAAAATTGTTCCCATATTCCCAACGAACCCCAAACAGAAGTGGCTGAAATAAGTGTGGCCAGCAACATGAAGAATGTGTGTTTTAGAACTATGGAAAATCACAGATGTGAGCTTCATATTTCAAACCAAGTAAGAAAGAAAAGGTAGCGTGTATTTCATCATAAAGACTCTGGAGATAAGAAACAAATTCACAAAGCTGACTCTGAAACCTGAGTCTCCTGTCGCACACTGTCCCATGGAGATACAAAGTGGCACAGACCTCGGATCCCCAAAGGAAGGAGCTGTAGATTAGTAAACAGATTTCCTGTACACTAGGTTCTTCCCATGTTTTTATTCCTGAACATATATTTACTTTCAATCTTTTGATGGGTTCCTCCAGTCACATATTCCTCTCCACTAAGAGATAAGGAAGAAGAATGTGCCCTTATAAAAATCATATAAGGGAAGGAGATGGCCTTAATAATTTTCCAAAATACCAAGTGACTAGACTATTACTCTATATTTTTATCCTTCCTCTTCTTTCCTATTATAGTCTAACTTTCCCCAAGGGTTAAGAATAGCTTAAAGCCTTTAAGAAATAAGATTGACTGAAAAAGCAGACTGGGAAGACAGAAAATTCTGACAGAAATAAAATGATGAATCCCCTAATGTGTTAGACCTCCAGGCACTTGATACAAGATTCATTATGATAGTCCTTTAAAAAATGAAAAGAGTCTATTAGTCTACAGCACAACTTATTACTAAAAAAAAAAAAAAAAATTGTAAATGCCAAAGAAAACATTTACTTAATACATATGATGTAATATTTATATAACTGCTGTTAAACCCTGAAAATTTGACACCAGATTTAACCTGCATTGTAGGAAGTGAGGTACACTTACGCACTCCTACAGTGCAAGTTATATCTGTACCAGTGATTTTCGTTTAGGGAATCTACAAATACCTGATGTGAATTTCCTATAAAGAAATAACGTGGCTGGGCGCGGTGGCTCAAGCCTGTAATCCCAGCACTTTGGGAGGCCGAGACGGGTGGATCACGAGGTCAGGAGATCGAGACCATCCTGGTTAACACGGTGAAATCCCGTCTCTACTAAAAACTACAAAAACCTAGCCGGGCGACGTGGCGGCGCCTGTAGTCCCAGCTACCCGGGAGGCTGAGGCAGGAGAATGGCATGAAACCGGGAGGCGGAGCTTGCAGTGAGCTGAGATCCGGCCACAGCACTCCAGCCTGGGTGACAGACTCAAAAAAAAAAAAAGAAAAAAAAAGAAAAAAGAAATAACGTACATGGTCTAACGCAGGGGTCAGCAAACTATGATCCACAGGCCAAATCCTGCCTCCCGTTTGTTTTTGTAAATAAAGTTTTATTAAAACACAGCTGTCCACACTCATTTAGGTATTGTCTAGAGCTGCTTTGACATTACAACAGCAGAGCTAAATAGTCACAACAGCAACCATCTGGCCTGCAAACCTGAAAATATTTACTATCTGGCCATTTACAAAGAAACTTTGCTGACTCTGCTCTAATGTATTTGCACCCAGGAAGCCACCAAGCTAATTTGTGACATAAGTCTTTCTTTTGTGCAGATCTTAGGAAAAAACTTCTCCCATCTGAATGCATATATTGAACTTCTTATAAATGTGTCATTAATTAATAAGGCTTTAAAAATAATCTAAGCTTATTGATACTATTCACATAAAACTGTACAAGTAGCTACACTGGGATAGTAAATGAGCTGGGCTCAGCATCAAGCAAGGCAGTTGCTGGTGGTCAGTTGTGTTGTGTTACAGTTAAAGTGCTTCCTGACTGACTGTTACATTTATGAAAAAGAATATAAGCAGTGGCAGTTGGGGACTGAACTTCAAAAATCTGCTCTTTTAAGCTTCCAGGCTGAAGAACATCAGACAGTGGCAACGTGAATAAAGACTTCTTCTACTGACAACTACTTGTCCTCATGAAACAGGATTTCCTGGCTGTTGTGCCACCAAAAAAAACTAAAGAAACACAAAACTCATCATCAACCACCAAACAAATTGAAGGCTGTTTTTATATGACTTCAACTGTCACCTACAATCACTGATATAAAATTTTTGTCTTAAAACTGACTAGTTCTTCTCATTGACTCAATATATAAATAAATGTTCGAAATGTGAATTTACTATCATTTTTATACGAATAAAACTCTTTTTGTTTTATATATTGGGGCTCAATATTTAAGATTTTATTTGGATAAATGATTTTGCTGCCAAAGAAGAGTTTAAAACTGGTTTACCCTGTACATATAAAAGAACCATAAAATAGAATCTGCTTAATTCTTACTACAAATTTAAACATTTCCTCCCTTAGTTCAGTTAATGACGTCAGCTCTGCCCTTTTCCTCTGTTTTCTGCAAATACTTTTTCAAAAATTTCTCACCTTTAAGCTCCCCATGGCCAAGACGCCCAAGTCGCCCGATTACAACTCTCCAGGGCAGAGATGTCATTTGGACAATCCCTATGCACCATTCCCATAACTTCTGTAGTCCAATTTTACGTGCAGATACTTTACTCCTCCGTGACCTAACAAAGAAAGAAATGGGGAAGGGGAAGGGGTCCCTAGATAAATCAGAGTTATCACTTGTAAGACAAACACTAGAAATGCCAAAGAACCTATCCATGCTGTACTCACTTCATTTACATAGAAAACAGGAAATATTCATATTTGAGGAATGGTACAGCATCAGTTTACATGCACCATAAACATCAAGCCTTCTCACCTGCTTGGTAAAGCAATATTTACAACGCAGGTCTCCAATAATTCCCCATGGAGGTCAGTGCAGGAAGCCAAAAGCCAGCGCTGGTCATGAGACAGACAATAGCCCACGAAAAGCACATTGTATTTCTGGCTCGCCTCACCAAACGTCTCTCCCAGCTCTGTCTGCTTGTCTTTGATTGGGGCCAATATAAAGGGAGGGGAGTAAAGCTGGATTGGGCTGGGCCGCTGAAATCAAAACCAAAATCATTATCAGTACAAAGCCATACAACTTAATGATTACAACAAAATCCAGAATGACACTGAGGGGACCCACAGGGAGTAACGGTAATAAATCGTTTCTCTCTCTCTCTCCAGTACTAGATAAATAAATAGTATTGATGACACATAACAAAATGATTATTTAAATCATGTAAGCTGGGAAACTCAAGTAAGCCAGTATTTCCTTATTAAAAGAAATTACTATTTTAGAAAGTACATTGGCCCAACTCCATTAGTTGTTAGGCAAGTGGGAAACTGAAACCACAATGAGATAATGCTACACAACCACCAGAATGTCAAAAATCAAAAACGAGAAAATATTGGTGAGAATATGGAGCAACAAGAATTTTTATACATTGCTGCTTAAGCTGAACAAACATATACTCCCTTTGAACCAACAAAATGCACGTTTACCAAAAAACAGGTATAAGAATATTCACAAGAGTATTAATCACAATAGCTCCAAATAGAAAATAATCTGAATACTCATCAACAGTAAAAGAGATAATAAATTGTGATGTAGTTAACAGAATCAGAATATCAAACAGCAGTGAGAATGAAAAAACTATAAGCAACAAAACAGATGAATCTCAACAATGAATAAAAGAAGCCGAATGTGAAAGAATATGAAGTAGATGATTCAATTTATATCAAGGTCAAAGACAGGCAAAACTACACTATTAGAAGTTAGAATAGTGACTATCTTTAAGGGATTGGAAAGACCACAAGAGGGGCTCTGGATACCGATTATGTATTTGCTTCTTGCGCTTGTTAAATGGTATTTTTTTTTAATTACTGAAAATTCATTAAGCAGTATACCTATGATTGAGTACTTTTCAGTACATATATAGTTTAATGTGTGTGTTTGTGTATGTAATTTTAGAAATCAAATCAACAGCTGTTACCAAATATAAATATTTTAGATTGTGAAAATTTTTTAATTGTCATATTTTTTTACAGCTATCATACACATCTTACTATTTAATAAACTACAACAGGGGTCAGCTAACTTCTATAAAACAGAAAACCAGAGAATAGAGTTTAGATTTTTATGGCTGTCACACATTCTTTTTGTAAAAATGTACTCACTGGCTAAGTGTGTTGGCTCATGCCTGTAATCCCAAAACTTTGGGAGGCTGGAGTGGGAGGATCACTGGAGCCCAGGAGTTCGAGGCCAGCCTGGCCAGCACAGTGAGACTCTCCCTTACAAAAAGTAAAATAAAATTAGCCAGGCATGATGGTGCATGCCTGTAGTCCCAGGTACTTGAGAAGCTGACTGCCTGAGCTTGGAAAGTCGAGGCTGCAGTGACCCATGTTCATGCCACTGCACTTCAGCCTGGGCGACAGAGTGAGACCCTGTCTCAAAAACACAAAAAAAGTAATAATCATTCTTACCTAGCTGGTCATTCAAGTATAAGCTGCAGGCCGGATTCAGCCCAAAGCCATAGTTGCTGACCCCTGAACTACACAGCATTAGGCACAGTAGTAACAGAATGATGCCATTTTAAAGCTAAAAGAGACTTTGAAAATAATATAACCCAACTCATTCATTCATCACAGGGATTCAAAACTCAGGCTGAGAAATATTCAATGACTTGCTTAAAGTTGCAAAGCTAATCTAACACTAATCAATTCACTCTCCACGTGACCAGAAATTGCGCTCTTAGGTATTTACCAAGAGAAATATTATGTCCACACAAAAACCTTGTACACAAATATCCATAGCAGCATTATTCACAAGTGCCAAAAAGTGGAAACAACCTAAATGTCCATTAACTAATGAACAGATAAACAAAATGTGGTATAGCCATACAATGAAATATTATTTAGCCAGGAAAAGAAATGAAGTACTGGTACATGTTATGACACGGATGAACCTCAAAATCATTACGCTAAATGGAAGAAGTCAGACATAAAATATCACATATGGCCAGGTGAGGTGGTTCACGCTTGTTATCCCAGTACTTTGGGAGGCTGAGGCAGGCAGAATGCTTGAGCCAAGGAGCTCAAGACCAGCCTGGGCAACATGGCAAAACCCCATCTCTATCAAAAAATTTCAAAACTTTAGGAAGGCACAGTGGCACATGCCTGTAGTCCCAGCTACTCCAGTGGCTCAGGCAGGGGGATCACTTGAGCCCAGGGAGGTTGAAGCTGCAAGTAACCATGATCTTGCCACTGCACACCACCCTGGGCGACAGAGCGAGACCTTGTCTCAAAAATAAAAGTAAAAAAATTGGGGGAAGGACTGCTTGAGGCCAGGAGTTCAAGACCAGCCCAAGCAATATTAATGAGACCCTGTCTAAAAAAGAAAAAAAAAAAAATCATATATTGTATGATTCCATCTACATGAAATGTCCAGAACAGGCAGCTGCATAGACACAGCAAGTAGACCAGTGGTTGCCAGGGACTGGAGTGGGGAATGAGTAGTGTGTGCTAATGAATACTGTGTTTCTTTGAGGGTTGATGAAAACGTTCCAAAATTAGATAGTAGTGATGACTGTATAACTCTGTGAAAATACTAAAAACCACTGAACTGTACAATTTTTCCTTTTTTTTTTGGAAACAAGAGTCTTACTCTGTCGCCCAGGCTGGAGTGCAGTGGCGCGATCTTGGCTCAATGCAAGCTCCGCCTCCTAGGCTGACGCCATTCTCCTGCCTCAGCCTCCCGAGTAGCTGGGACTACAGGCGCCCGCCACCACACCCAGCTGATTTTTGTATTTTTAGTAGACACAGGGTTTCACCGTGTTAGCCAGGATGGTCTTGAACTCCTGACCTTGTGATCCGCCCGTCTCAGCATCCCAAAGTGCTGGGATTACAGGTGTGAGCCACTGCGCCCGGCCTGAAGTTTATACATTTTAATCTGCATTAAGGTAATGGTTAGTTGGTCAATGCTGCCTCTGCCTCAGTCTGCAGCTAGAACACTGTGTTCTCATTCGGTAAATATAGTTGAGCATCTACTGTGTGCCAGGTGCTCTATTAGGTGCTGAGGACGCAGGGGTGAACAAAACAGGCCCCTGCCTCCATGCAGTTCTCATTCTCTGGGTGGCACAGTTTTATGCAAGTTATCACATGTGAAAGAATTTACTTTATAGTATTTATTATGCAAATTTTCAAATACAATTGCTGTTATCTTTTGTTTTTCATGGAATATCTCACATCTCACAACACAGTTTGGGAATCATATTTTATTTAGTGTTTCAGAAGCTATCTATTACATCTAAGATATTTCAGATTTAGCCTTTTGTTTTGTAAAAAACTCCAGGCAAACTCAGCTGGACTTTTCTTTTTTTAGTAACAGCTTTATTGAGATACAATTCACATATCATGAAATTCTTTTTAAAAATTTCACAGTTTAGGGTGGGCGCGGTGGGAGGCCAAGGCAGGCGGGTCACCTGAGGTCAGGAGTTCAAGACCAGCCTGGCCAACATGGCAAAATCCTGTTTCCACTGCAAATAAAAAAGTTAGCCGGGTGTAGTGGCTACAAAAAAAATTGTGCAAAAAAAAAAAAAAAAAAAGTATAAACTTCAGCAAATATTTATAACATTTGGTTCTTTTGTTTCTAATAAAGTAAAATCGTTTCTCTCTTCCTCTTTCAAGCAAAATGGAGAAAAAGCATACTACTCGAAGTCTTTTTGCCATTTATTTTAACCTAAACCTCACTTTATCTTACGAGCTCCTGATGATGCTCTGAGAATAATAAACTTTAGAAAGGCAATAATTCATAATTTCTGGAAACAAAATGAAAAATAAGTAGAGATGTTTATTTTTGAAATTCCAGAAAAATTTAATAGAGAAAACAGATGAACTGCTCATAGAAGTGAAAACTTCAAACTCAAAGAATAAACTAACTAAAACTTCCTAAAATAGAAATTTGATGTAACACTAGAGTGAATGTAGGTCATCGGCTGAGCAGCTTTTCTCCCTTGGGACTAAGCTGACCTGAACCAAGTTACAACAAACACAGTATTAACTACTTGTATCATTTTTCACTTGCAAGCATTCTACTTATAAAAGTGCAAGCATTTCATAGAGTTGTTCAGAACAACATTACCAACTAAAAATAGCAATTGGTGTTTTAAGAAGCTCTCTTATGGTAAAGAGGTATTTGCTGGCTTTTACTAATCGGGTATTTTTCATGTAATAAAATTGTGGGAACTTATTTTTGAAGGCTTTGAAAATTCTGAACACTGCCCTGTATACCTATCTTCAAGATAAGGTGATCAGAAAAACAAAGGAAGTGTAAAACTTTTGTTTAAAACATGTTTAGCTTTGGTGCTGTAAAATTCCCTTTGAGATCCACACATATCTGTAGGAAGTAGGTTTAAAAAGATGGAGCGAAAATGCATTCATTTACATACCGAAGCACTGAGGCAAGGAAAGGAGAAATCAACTCCCTGTAAGTATGTGCATCAGAAAATGAGAGCCCCCTGCAGAGTAAACACAACTACAACTGCTGTCTCAGGATACAGACCAGAGCCAGAAAATGCAAAGGATTTCTGATCTAAGACACAGAGTAGCTTAGAAAAATAAAGAAAATAAATTTAGAAAATTCAAACATTAAAAACTAAAAGTGATACATATATTATTGCCTAAAGTCCTACACAAAAAAAAAACAGTAAGAATTTGCTTGCCTCTTTTCTCAAAAATTCTTAAAAGTTCAGAGAAATATCTCCTCTACTTAAACCTAAGAGTTAAAGAAACCTGCCAACTCTTTTTCATTCCCCGCTTGAGACAGGGTCTTACTCTCCAGGCGGAAGTGTGTGATCACAGTTCACTGCCATCTCAAACGCCTGGGCTCAAGTGATCCTTCCGTCTCAGCCTCCCAAACAGCCAGGACTACTGGCACACATCACACCTGGCTAATTTTTTAAAATAAATTTGTGGAGACGGGGGGTCTCGCTATGTTGCCCAGGGTGGTCTCAAACTCCTAGGTTTAAGCAATCCTCCCACCTCAGCCTCCCAAAGTCCTAAGACTACAGGCGTGAGCCACCACATCCAGCCTAGCAACTCTTATATCAAGGGAGAAGGCCAACTAAGCAACCAGCCAATCTGTGGGTTAGATAAAATACCTCTCCTAGCTTGCATTGTAGTATAAATTTTCTAAGTTTCTGTCCTGCCAATACCCACCTCAGGGTTCTTGAGTGTCATCTCAATGCTGGCTGCAGGCCCAAATCCCGTGAGGGATTTAATGTGGATCTGTGTAGGCAACGGTCGCCTGCACTGGCAGTATACTGAAAATGCCATGGACTTCAAGTATTGAATGTAGAAAACTTGCTCATCCTTCATTGTCTGCAGCATGTACTGGCAAGGCACAATCTAAAGACATAAATACAAAAAAAAAAAACAAAAACCAAAAACCTAGAAACTGAGATCTAACACGCTAACAAGCAAGCTGAAAAAGGAAACAGCATGAATTCCTTACCACAATGGGGAGAGGTCACCTCAGCCTTAAAATATATCAGTGTCACACATAATATAATTAAATCCTAATTCCTTCCACTGACATAAAATTCTCTATCACCAGCAATTTCGAAAGATGTACGATTATGCTGGTCAAGTTATACTGTCACTTAGAAACTACCATGTTCCCATTTTAGAGGTAAGATCTCAATTTATTACAGGTACTACCATGGCCCCCAAATTTTATTATATTTCTCCTTTTTATAATTACACAGTGTGTATGGCATTTTTTGGAATTATTACCTAATCATTTAGGATACAGACTTCAAAACAATGGAAAACTATCAGCAATGTACTCTGGTAACTTTAATTTCAATCTTTTAATTTTACAAGATAGCTTCAGTTAAAGTGACATTAAAATGAAACCCAAACATCTGAAGCATTGTTTTTCATCTATATAGAATTTTTAAAAAAAATCATTACACTATAAAGCTGTCAAAGGTGCAGTGAAAATAAGCATACTCATTCACTGATGAAAGGAAAGTAAGTGTAATCTCTTTTGGAATGGAATTTGGCAATATGTGTCAGCATCTACATCTAAGAATTCATGTTAAAAAATGACCTAAAATGTGAAAAATAAGATTATACATAAATGTGTACTATGGCTTTATTTATAACAGTAAAGAAGTGGAGATATAGGAATGGTTATGGAAAATATGCAGTCGTTAAAAATGTTGCTTGTAAGAATTTAAATAACATGAAAATGTATTCATGAATAACATTAGATAGAAAGTAAGTTATATTAAAAGTATGATCTCAACTGTGTCAACAAAAATAGAAAAACAAGCTAGAAAAATACCAAAATGGTAATGGTGGTTGAATGTAAAAGTCGGAATTACGACTATTTTTTCTTTTATACTTTCATGTACAGGTTGAATATCCCTAAGCAAAAAATCTGAAGTCCAAAATGCGCCAAAACCCAAAACTTTTGGAATCTCAATAAAATGCCACAAGTGGAAAATTCTGTATCAGACCTCATGTGATGTGTTGCAGTCAAAATTTAATCAAAACTTTGTATAAAGCACAAAATTATTAAAAATATTGTATAAAATTACCTTCAGGTTAAGTGTATAAGGTGTATATAAAACATAAATTTTATGTTTAGACTTGGGTCCACTGCCAAGGTCTCCCATTACATATATGCAAATATTCTAAAATCAGAAATCCAAAACACTCTGGTCCCTAGTATTTTGGTTAGGGGATAATTAACCTGTACTTCCATTTTTTAAGAAAAATCATAAGCCTATATTTATTTTCACAACAACAAAAATATCAACATCAAAAGTAAAGAATAAACTTGCAAACAGTAACCTGGAGAATGAAAGAATTTCTCATATGCTCAGGTAAATTATCCAGCATTTCTGTGTAGCAGCGCATCAAGCTCAACAGCCAGAAGTTCCCAGAAGTGGAGTCCTCCTCTGCAGCATAAGTGAATGGGTCCACCATGTAAATGACAACGGCTGGAGGGTGGGCATGGCTGTCTGCAGAGTCAGGCTCCGTAGGAATTCCTATTCTCTCCCTTTCTGTAACACTGGCGAGAGAGTCATTTGTGAGACGCACAAAATAAACATATTACACAAATATGAAAAACAAAAGTGCTCAATTCTAGAGCACACAGGCTCCCTAAAGAATGTTTACAGATTAAATGTAAGAGTAACGTGTATCACCTTACCAAAATACAGGCAAACCAAGCCAGAGAGCATTGAAGGCAGGTGGAAAATGGCAATGTACTCCTCTAAAATGGGAGATATCTTTTTCAAACTCCCCTTTCTTTTCTGTGGTTATGTTGTACAAAGTTGTTATTAATTAAGTTGATAGTAAGTTTAATAATAAGGTTTGTAAGTCATAATAATTTGTAAGAAGTCTCAAATTTTTAACACTGCAGCTTTAGATCGACCATTACCCCTTTCTTTTGAGAAGAAGAGAAATAGAGCACTTCATAGGATTCAGAGAATCATGAGGTCAAGGGAGAAAAGGTGCAGAAGAAGAAGAGAGAAAGGGTCTGAGCTGAAGCCACTCGTCTCAATGAGTGAGTAACATACCTCTCTTGTCCATCCTGTGAGGGCTGAGAAGAGCTCTGCCCAGGGTCAGTGTCTCCGCCACAGCCTATGTTCCCTTGAGTTCTATCCGTAGAAATGCCCCCAGTGCTGGGGTTCTGCCCTCCAACACTACCACTGAATCCTGAAGAAGAGGTAGTGCTTATCTGGCTAATACCAGGAGCAGAGGCAGACGATGAGACCGGTGGCACAGAGGAACCAGATGCGGAACTACTTGCTGCAGGATTTGTAGTACTACTATTCGAGGTGGGGTTAAATGCACTGCCAGCTGGGGGAGCTGCTGATCCATTTGGAGCTAAGGGCCCAGCATTCCCAGGCGTAGCCTGTCCCTGTGCTGCTGCTGGTGGGGTCTGGTATTTAGGTGGTATCAACAGGCTGCTATCAAGCTGCAGAGTGGCTAAATAAGGTGCTGAAAGAATACATGCAAAGAGGTGACTTTAGTGATATTCTGCAGTGTCGACTGAACCAGAAATCTAGAATGGTCACTTGTAAAAAAAATTATGCTTTCAAGCTGCAATACTCTGATTACAATACACAAAATACTATCTCCACACTCATGCTTATGTATTCTGCAAACATGGAGATGCACATGGAGCAACTTACAAATTCTACAGAAGAGGCCTGTTTGAAAAGAGAAAATCAATCACTTGTGATAGTCTCCTTTCAGACTGATTCCATATGCCTGCCCTGAAAAATGAGAAGCTATATATACCACAGTCATCACGGGACATTATACTGCTAGGTTTACAAGCTTCTAAGATTCTCTTCAGAATATATGGGTTAAAACTAAGCAGCTAATACCAAGTCATGCTGCTAAGTTTTCAAAATGTGGAGTAAATTAGACATGATTAGGCAACTTTGAATAGTTTTTAAGAAATATATGTACACATAGAAATTAGCAAACTGCTCAGAACACCAAAATGGACCTTAACAAATACAGCATTACTTGAGGCAAAAGAAATACAATGTTGCATCTATAAAAGAAAGGATGGGAGGGATTTGCTATTTTACTTCTCCAGTTCTACTTTGCCAAATAAATTCCCATTTACCTAGGTGATGGCGGCAAACTTGCGCATAAAGTTTGAGTCTGGAATGATTGTCATTCTCCTCGCCACTCCAAGGCTGGTTAAACCACTCACTCACAAGCTCATCTGTCAGCTTCTGTGCCACGGTTTTTCCCACGCGCATGATCCCGTCACGTAGCACTTTGCAGATGGGCTTGTGCTGCCCAAGCCTACACATCTGATATCATAGACGAGATCATTAGTTATAACAGGGGCCATTCCTTCATTCAGTACCAATGGTTAGCAAGGCAGATTCTTTAACATACATATGGAAGCATTTTCCTTTTTCTTTTAGGGTTACTGCATGCAATCAAACCAACATTATAAGTTGGTCCTTTCAGGTAATTTGTAATGTACTCTTAAATTGTCTCTCTAAACTGTCTCTCTAAAACTTGGACTAGTCTCTCTAAAAATAAAAAAATAAAAAAAAAATGTTTCTTCATTCAAGTCAATTCCTCCTGTACAAGAGGAGTCTGCTGAACACTACCTGACTGCTAACGGACAAAGAATTAGCAGATTCCTGCCACAGTAGGCTGACTGAGACATATGTCCACTAAAATCTCCTAAGTAATCCCTACTCATAATGTTTTCCCATAAGATAACATTAAAATTTTATGGGCCATCTGTTCTGTTACAGACATTTGGAGATCACCAATAGCAGGGGCCACTGAAGCAGTGAGTATGCTGATCACTTTTCTTTTCTTTAAAGTAAATAGGACAAGGAGATTCTGCTATTAATCTCCATGACGCTAAATGGGTGCTTATGGCAGGGAATATAATAAACCTGCAAAAAGTAAACTACCTGTTCACCAGCAGGAGAGCCCATATTATTATCCCTTATTGGAGTAGATGAAGTGAAGGCTTACTGAGCTCTGACAAAATCCTCTAGTATATACTCTTCTTAAGGAGGTATGAATTACTGCTGAATGAGCAACCCTAGTGAAGTCATTAAGAAAAATTTAAAGAGTGTCTGCACCCTCTTAAAAAGATCTGGCAGTGGTTTTTACATTTTGTAACTTAAGTTGAAGGTTCCATTCAAGGGAATGGCTGGGCTTTAAAACTGCTTACACAAATGTTCTGTTAATTATGATTTAATAGCGTTATATATCCCCTGATCAGATACTGTTCAGAAATGAATGTATTCAAGGGCTTCCTTCAGTGACTTAATTGATGTCATTACATCACGTTAGCATGTCCTCATTTCTTTGTAGCAACACGTAAATTTACTATTCCATGCCTATTCATACATTTACAGAGCATGAATGTCCTGTTTTGGAATATTTGGGAATTCAGCTTGGAATCTTACTTTAAAACTACTTTTATAATGTTTACGTGCCTATCATAGTTCTAAACACTTTACAGATATTAATTTCATTTTACCAAATACAAAGACATTAGATGTATCAGATACAAAGCACTTAGTGCATATATACTTTGGCATAAGAAATGTAGCACTTATTATTCAAAGACAGACATGATTCTATTTGTTTAAAGCAATAGGAATTCATATACTAAAGATGTAAAATTATCTGCCTGGTTTTTACATTATTAGAGGCATTATATTTGTAATCAGTATCAAAGTTTCAGTATTAAGATGTCGTGTTAAAACACAACAGGGACATGATTCATTAAACTTATGTTTCAATTCAGAAATTTTCAAAAGAAACATTTTTATACTGTTGTCAGGAACTCTCACCTACTCACCCTATCACTCAATCCATCCAATAAATAAATAAAAAGAGTAGATGTGCTCTTTTTGTAAAGCTCATCTTCTGCATTGCCACACTTTCCCCTGGTGAGCAATATTCTTCACCTTTTAGCACATAAATGGAGAAGAGAGAACTGATGGGATTTTAAGACGTATAGTAAGAATGGGAGAGGAATGTTTTCTAAATCTAACAAATATAAAGCCAAGATGGGAAAGCAATTTGCTTCCGGAAAAATATATCAATTCAATTCTCTTCCTCATCCTCCTGTTTGCGAATTTTCTTTGAGATTTACTTTCAAGATAATTTGTCTTGAAATTTAGTCATCACCAGAAACAATCAGAGGATCCAAGTCATAAAAAGTGATTTTCACAGTAACTTCCTCACCTCATATACAGCACTCAAGTCCCTGAAGAAAGTTTTGGCTCCTTCGAGCAAGGCCTCATTTTCTGGACACACCACAATATAGGCAACATCACGGTGGCCCCCATATGGGTCCAACAAGAGCCTCTCCCAAAATGGCAAGGAGAATGGCGAGATGGTGAGGAAATCCTTGTCATAGCCTACCAGCAGAGTGGGGATGGGCAACGGCTCAGGAGATTCTTCTGAACCTAAAATGACATTGTCGTTTAGGAAGGTGCTAGAGAGTTTTTCCCACAATCTGTACAATTTTGAAATTCCTGGTACACTGGTCTTAATTCTGGCATCTGAAATGTCACTCCATGTTGACAAGACATTCTTAAAAGTATTCTTCAAATCATCTAATTAAATGGTCACTGATGAGGACTCTTAATTAAGTCAGAATTTGCTTACAAGTTCCGTAAGATCAGAGGGCAGACTAGAACAAGTTAAAATTAACCTTCCAAGCAGCACTACATCATTTCCTTCAAGATAAGCATTATGATCCTAACTACGATGAAGTACACAGAACTGGCCCAGAAGTCCATCCAGATGAAAATGCAATGAGGACTGGGAAGATGAGGAGAATCTAAGAAATGCACTTTTTAGGGACTGTCTTCCTCACTGGCCTGGATTACACCAACGGTGTTAGGAAACTTGACTCTAAAATTAACTTTAGGAAAACAAAGAGATTATAAAACTTAATGGTCATGAAGAAAAAGACTCCCCTATTTTGTTAGTGAAGCAAGGACTTGACAGTAACTAACGCTGCTCTTCACTGAACAGCAATGAAGTCAGAAGGAATTTTAAACAGGACAAAGACCCTACCGTAGGTTCCCCGTCCTGCCATTTTATGGAACTGCTGCCAAGTGAGTGGTCCCTGTACATGCTGGATGTTCTCCCAGGTCCTGCCCGTGCGCTTCTTTTGGATGGCATCTTGGAGAAAGGGCTGCAGGGACAACAGCATACGAACCACATCCTGGGAGGAGAGCATGCTGATGTCCAGCACTGGAAGAGAAGTGAGAAGAGACAGAGAAGATAAGGGGGCTGGCACCCTCCTTTTCCTCGCCATCACCTCGAGCCTCAGTTATAGTTCAGAACAACAACGTTATTAGCTGTAGTAGATTCTAAAATATTTGAAATAGGAGTCAGGATGAAAGATATTCTTCTACTAAATTAGAGAAAATAATTGATAATTTAGTATCAAAAATAATAAAAGGGGAAATGGATTACTCTATATAAAAACGTTTAATGGAAGAATTGTTTAAAAGTGGAAAAATGGATAGGTGCGACTTTTTAAAACCATCTAAAACTGTTTCCAAGGATTTTCACAAGACAGCTGCAAAAGTTTCTTATTATATTTTATTTGCAAATATCAATGTTTTGTTTATATGATGAGTAGGAAAAAATGGAACTTAAATAGAAGCTTTTAAAAACTCTTTAAATACTCTTAATTGTAAAAATATTTTCACAAAATACAGAATGCATAATAAAGAGAAAGCCAATCTTCAGTGCAGCCAGAGGCACGGGGAAACACAGCTGAAGCCCCTCAGGACCAAAGCCCTCTGCAGGCACGGATGGGATTCACTGCCTTCTAAATGCAGATGACTTCAGTCCCAGCAGTAGCCCTGGGAAGGGATTTTTAACCTAAAATTTGAAAGTTGTCTGAACTCTATGCAAAACCGTGCAAGCACGTTTGGATATACGTATTGTTTTTTTTTTTTTTTTTTTTTGAGACGGAGTCTCGCTCTATCGCCCAGGCTGGAATGCAGTGACCGGATCTCAGCTCACTGCAAGCTCCGCCTCTCGGGTTTACGCCATTCTCCTGCCTCAGCCTCCCGAGTAGCTGGGACCTCGCCTGGCTAGTTTTTTTTTTTGTATTTTTTAGTAGAGACGGGGTTTCACGGTGTTAGCCAGGATGGTCTCGATCTCCTGACCTCATGATCCACCCGTCTCGGCCTCCCAAAGTGCTGGGATTACAGGCTTGAGCCACCGCGCCCGGCCACGTATTGTTTTTTTCTCAGGATGGAGGGTTCATCATGCTCATCAGATTCTTAAAAAGGTCTGCCAAAAGAGCTAATTATGCTGTAGGTGATGTGGTGTGAATCTGCACAGCTGGACTCCTGAAGACTTTGCCTTCCTCTTACTCTTCTAGCTGATGACGGAAAGGGCATGGAAAGAAATCTAAGATTTATCTGCCAACTAAATTTGAAACACAGGATGATTAAGGATTCTTAAGACATTTTCAAATGTGTCCCTAAATCAGTAAAGCATAGGTTGCAAAGTGGTGGTCCACAGAATATTTTGTTAAACTGTGGAACAAATCACTCCAGGAAATTTCATACACAAATCTAGATTGCCAGCTTCCCCTAAACTGAGAGACCCACATTCCTGCATAATCACCACTTGCTGGAGCTGAGAAGCAGCTGTCCCCTTCAGGCACCTCATGGTCCCTGTCCTGCTGTCTGCCTGAGTCTGACGCAGTGTTCATTGCCTTTTATCTTCAGCCGGTGCTTCTTTTTACATATAGTAAGAACAACAGTGAATACTTCTTGTATTAATGGCTCTACCAAAAGTGGGAAATGACAGACCAAGAGAACCACAGATTTGAGGAAACTAAAAGCAAGCTTTATGAACCCTATTCCTGTGCCTGCAAAAGAGAAAGTGAGTTTTGAAAAGACAGCTTAAGGCACTGCCTTCTGCAAATCTGTCTCCCACGTCATTCATTTACATTATCTGGTACTTTTAGGCATCTTAAAATTTGAAATCCAGACCTCCCCTGCAATAAAATGTCCTATTTTTCATCCTGAAAGACAACATCACTGATTCATGCACACAGACTGCTTTTCCATCTGAAGGCCTATCTAGTAAAAGGACTCACCCAAGCTGACCATCCACATTTCTTTAGGGGAAAGGCTGCATTTTCTTGACTTCATTAATCCATTTACTAGAAACTGCTTAAGGGCCTGCTTAAGTATAAGGCACTGTGCTTAAACCTAAGCAGTTATACGAATGAGTACAACCCTTTAATGCTTCCTTAGTCATCTCCACTTCCATGAAAGCTTCCTTGATTGGCCTAGTCAGAAAATACCCATTACTCCCCATACTCTACTGATGACCTCTGGACATACTTTTTATTATTTCAGATTTCAAACTGTATTTAAGAATCTTATATAACTTTCTTCCCTGCAAGACTGAGAGTTGTTCAGAAACAGGGTTCCCACTTCATTCACACAACCCTTCCAGTCTGGCCTCTGCTCTCATCACTCTACAGAAATAGCTCTCACCACCGTCAGAAGACATGTTTAATCCTTATCTTAAAATCTTCACTTGCATTTTAATGCCTGTTGATCACTTCCTCTTTCTTGAAACACTGGCTATCCCTGGCTTTCAAGAGCCCAAGAGCCCCTCTATGGTTCTTCCTTCTCCACTTCCTTGATAGGCTCATGCTTCTCTGCCTCACCGATACCTGTCAGAATTTAGCTAAGCTCTCCTAGGCCCTCTTCTCATTCTATACTTTTCTCCTCCTCCTCAATGAGCTCATCTGGGCCTCCTTAATTGAAGTTATCATCTATATGCCAACTACTCCCTCTCCCCTGAGCAAAAGGCCGAAGAGGCTATTTGATACCTCTACCTGGATATATCAAAAGAGATCTTTAAAACTTCCAAACTTCCACAACTCAATTTATAAACTCTCTCTCCAGATATAGTCTTCCTCCAGTGTACTTATTTTTGAACACCACTGACTAACCAGGTATACTAGTAACGAATCTGGGACTTCTCCTTAACATCTATCTTTCCCTTATCCCCAAAACTAAACCCATTATTGAGTCCTGCAATAATACTTCCTAAACCTCTCTTGAATGATTCTGCTTCTTCTCCATCTTCTTCAAAAGGACACTAAGGCAAGCTACTGTTTCTTACTAGGTCTTCCTCAATAACCCCTTAGTCTCCCCAAATCCATTCCTGCCATTTTCTAATCCATACCCAGAATTATAGCCAGTGCCCACTGTTATTTTTCCTTTCTAACTACACAAATCTGACGTCAATGTTTCTTCTTAAAACCTTTCAATGACTTTTTATTGCTTTGAGCAGGAAGACCCAACCCCTAGCATGCCTCTAAAGAGTCACTGTAATCTAGCCCCTGCTGGCTTCTAACCTCGCTTCGGCTTCTAAAGGCCCCAACCAAGGGCTTTCCCACTTGCAGCACCTTCTGTCTCGGACACATGCCTTGCTACCCATTCTCCTTCCTCAGTTAATGTGTACTCATCATTGAGATCTCCAAACAAATGTTACTACTTCTTCAACGAAGTCTTCTCTGACCTTCAGCCTAGAGTGCCCCCTCTATCCCACGCTTTTATCACTTATAAAATGGGCTGTAATAATATGCATACTTGTGTAATTATTAATGTCCACTTCCAGAATAGATCAGAAAGCCCATGAGGGCAAGTGTCTTGTTTCTTTTGGTAGCCATTTTATCCCCCATGATGCACTGCAGTTTAGGCAGTGAATGAATAAGAAAAGGAAATAGCAAGTTGCTTGGCACTCTTACAACCCAACTTCGAAAATGTTTGTCAACTGGAACTTTTAATAATACAACCAGTTATATGCCCCACCACAATGCAAAGTAAAATGTGAGTTTGTTATAAGAGATGCAACAGAGGAGGGGAACAGAGAAGGGAGAAGGGACTCTGTTCTTCCTGGAAGAGGTTCCTTGGAAACTTGATCTGGAAGAATGGTGGATTTAAGCATGTGACAGTGTGCAAATTATCAGTCTCTAAGCTCTTGACGACTCTGATACTCAGCGGTCACAGGTTTCCAACAAGGACTGCTTACTTATGAGTTACAAGAGGAAAATTTCAGAAAACAATTACTCTTCTCCAAAGGTGTTTCAATATAAAACATACTCCCAGTCCTTAAGTTTAGGATGAAATAAATATAGCTCTCACTTTAGGTTCTTTTTTTTCCCCCTAAAGACATGAAATTAAATTTTTTTGTCAAATATAGTAAAGAAAGCTTTTAAGTTATGATCATACCAAGATACTCCTCAAAGTAAATTTGTGTTCTGGGACACCTACCATTGCTGTGAGGCCAAGAGTGCACAGTGGCACTTCTCACCAGAGCTTCGTCCACTTTTCCACCAGTGGGGTTATCCACATACTGCCGCCCCTGCTCCAACGCATTAAAGCATTCCGTCCAGTAATCGTTATTATCTGCTTGCACCCGGTCATAACTCCAGCTTACACAGGGAAGAGTTTGGCGATTGTTAGAGGAAATGTAGTCCAGGAAACTCAGTGAAGCAAAAGGTTGTGTGTGTTGATTCTGGAGGAGGAGGAGAAGGCTTATGGGTGGCTCCTGGGGTTTTCTGGTTCCTTCCACCTGAGGAAGGAAGGTAGACTGACACATCATTAAGCGCCTCTCTGCAGCCTGACCAATATCAGAATTCTTCCCAAAAATATCCAACTCATCTTCAAGGAAGAGTCCCGAATTGTAGCCAAGTTTGCGGTTCATAATCGCACTAAACCCACAGGTACAGCGGTACTGGTCCTCATTGGAAGAATCAGGGATGTAAAGCCCGACATCTGCCCCTTTGATGTTCATGTTGCAGGCACAGATGCAACAGCTGTCAAAGTTTCTGTCTTTAAAGATATTCATCACGGAATCAGAGAGAATCAGGGTAACATAGAGGCTGTGGGCTTCGGGAATTGGTTGCATGGTGGCGGGCTCCACAGAGTTGAGGGGCCGTGTAGTAGAGGGGGTGGAGGCTGGTGACCCTTGATCGGTGCTATCATACTTAACAGACCCTTGACCACTGGCAGTGCCCCCACCTCTGGGAGTTCTTGGGGTCCTGGGGGTTCGTGGTGTGGGGACAGAGAAGCGAGGGGTTGCTGGAGATGGTAGGACTCCGGCCCCACTATTGCTGGCTGGGGCAGCGCTGTTCAGCGTCACAGGTGTGTTCATCTGTGGTGTGTTCAGATAGTCTGGATCTGCTAGGCTCCCAACACTAGGCACGTTACTACAAAAAGAGAAGGCACCAAGTAAGGAATGGCAGCATGTCACAGATGTTGAAGTAGGTACACGATCACCCCACCCATGTACTGCATGTTTCTCGTTTGTTTCTGCTATCACTGGTATACACTGGCATATTTAATTTTCTCTTAAAAAAAAAAAGATACAAAGGTCAGTGCAGTGTGCAGAGAAGTAGTAAGGTATGGAGAATAATTCAACAAAGCACTTTCCTTCTACTTATTCCACATATAAGCATCCTCATCCTAACCTCTTGAGGGAACTTTTACTATTTTTGTAAAAAAACATGGCACTGGGTTTGGTCAATGTAATTTGAAAAGTTGTAACTACTAAATGGAACTTCAACTATAAGTTCAGACACTAAATTAGCTAGAGGACCACAGGATGAAATTTCCATCTAATTTGCAATTACATTTTTGTCACTTTTTTTGAATCTGAAAGTCTGCCAGTGTACTTGTTCTGAGGCTATAATCTATATATAATATCAAAGTAGTTATAATCAAATACATATGAAAATTTAACATTTCTCTAATTTTCAAAATGCAGCCCTATCTAGGCTTACATTTTTATAGTAATGAGTGACCAGGAGGGAATTATATTTTAGGTAGCCCATTTACCAGTACTATACTACAACTGACAGGAATATTACATATGCGGCTAAGAGGCCTCAGTATTAATTAGGTGGTTGCACAGAAGTACACATACTGTATCAGAGTTTCCAGCTTCCAACAGTTTTCTGTGGGGTGGTAAACACTTCATTTTTCACTTTTCAATCTGTTATGCATTGCATACAGTGTAATTATTTTAGTTGCCCAAGACTGACTGGGCTATGGTATCTACTTTCTCATAAGCAGTGACTCTTTTTGGAACAGCTAAGCAGAAAACACTGACTGCAAGGTTCTGCTGTTTCATTATCATAAAACATTGTCTTGATATACAGTTGGCCCTCTATATCCACAGGCTCCACATCTGTGGATTCAGCCATATACAGATGAAAAATCAAAATAAAAATACAACAATTAAAAAACACAAATCAAAACAGTAAAGCATGACATTTATATAGCATTTACATTCTATCAGGCATTACGAGTAATCCAGAGACGACTTAAGGTATACAGAAGGATTTGTGTAAATTATATGCAAATACTCTGCCATTTTATATAGGGGAATTGAGCATCTTCAGATTTTGGTATCCGAGGGGGTCCTGGAATCAATTCCCCAAGGATACCAAGGGACGACTGTACTTTCTTAGATGTGTATGTGTATTAGTATATGAGTCCATTTTTTCTACTTAGAAGTTATCAAAAGAATAGAGATTTTTTAAAATTCTTAATATTCTTCTATATATATTAATACTGTACTTAAACCAATGCTCCTCCAATGAACTACATATTCAGTTACTTATAATGTGAAAGAAGAATGTCATAAAGAAATGTCTCTTCAAATAATTTTCTTGTGATTTTTAATTAGTTATGTCTAAACTACCAGCCTAAAAGTCCAAATCAGGCACTGTAAAGAAATATTAAATCTGAGGCACAGTGGTATCTTTGAGTACAGATAAAAAAAAAAAAAAAAAAAAAACTTGATGATTGGCAATCACTGCTCTCTTAGAGACCAAAATAGTAAGTGTGTAATAATGATCTTTAATTGGACTCCTTTCAAATTTTCCTGTTCAACAAAACCCTAAAATTATTATGCAGTTCAGATCAGAAAAGGAACTATGAGTACTAACTGAAAACCTGAAGAATTAAATTGCTGCCTGGGTAGTAAGAATGGTTTATCTTGTAATCTGATTTTTCCCATTTAATAAAAATGAACTGAGTAGCAACCCTACACTAGAAGTTGGAGAGTCGAAAGTGAAAAGGAGAAACAAAAGGTGGCTCATAAGCAAGTGATTGCAGGGGTATTGCGTGTGACAAAGGAGTCCACGGTGATGGCGAGCAGAGACCACAGCAAGATTACACATACTCTAGAAACATACTGTTCCAATAAGGTAGCCACCAGTCCCCATGTCCTAAATTTAAATTAATTAACATAAAACAATTCAGTCTTGGTCTCACTAGCCACATTTCAAGTGGTCAACACCTGCAGCAGGAAGCTGGTGACTGCCATAGTGGACAGTGCAGACAGGAATCACCTTCATACCAGGTGCAGTAGCTCATGCCTATAATCCCAACACTTCAGGAGGCCAAGGCAGGAGACGCACTTGAACCCAGGAGTTCAGGATCAGTGTAGGCAACATAGAGAGACACAAACTCTACAACAAAATTTCATAAAAATTAGCTGGGTGTGGTAGCACGTGCCTATAGTCCCAGCTGCTCAGGAGGCTGATGTGGGAGGACTGCTTGAGCCCAGGAGGTCAAGGCTGCATTAAGCTGTGATTGTGCCACTGTACTCCAGCCCAGGTGACACAGCGAGACCCTGTCTCCAAAAAAAAAACCCCCAAAAAACAAAAACAAAAACAAAACCTTCATCACATAAGGTTGTACTAATAGAGCCAGTTAAGAACACAAAGAATCTTTGGGATGGCAAATGAAACATGTAATAGATCTAAATAATGACCTAAATTATTTAAGCCATTATACAGCAAAAGCTTGCATATGACCTTTTTGGGGAATCCTGTATGCATGAAAGAGATTAAACTGTTGAATGGGTTCTTAAAACTGCTATGTCATTTATTAGCAACTGTATGTGCTAAGCTAACCCCTTACGCGTGTGCCAAGGTGTTCTGGCTGTGTTGTGCCAGGATCTAGCTGAGTAAGCTAGAGTACAATTGGAGCACAGCAGCAGCACACCAGCCAGGTGCTCAGGGTGCTTTTCAGCACGCTCTTTATATTGCTGGTGTATTGTTATTTCCATGGTACTTCTACAATCACTAGTTGCTGAAGCACTGTGAAAGTCCTGTGTGGGAGGCAGAGCAGGGTTACTTCATTTTAAAGGGAAGACCCATGTAAAATGGTCATTTAAGGTCATGCATATAATTTTTACAAGGCAGGAATTTCAGTATTATAATACAGTAACGGTAGCTTCCTAAGTCTAGGATTCCTCTGTACTTTTCTGTCACGGTTTTTCTTTCTGACACTGACTTTATATACACAAGCAGGAAGCCTTATTTGTTATAACATTAAAATTAACTTCATCAGGATGATTTTACAGAAGGTCACAAACTTGCAGCCCACAGGCTGAGGTGGGACCACAAATTTGTTTTATTAGTTCCTTAAGCTTAACTTTCTAGCTGACAACATTTTAAAGAAAGGAAAACATACAAAAATCCAGATTTCAAGTGACCCTCAAAAACAGAAAGATCTGACCACAATGACCCCAGTCCTGCCTGACAACAACCCTCTGCACTTGAATAGCAAACACCCCTTTAAACGGGGTTTCACACTAGACTTCAGTCGCTTCTCCTCCTGTCACCCACAATGGTGCTCAGCATTAGAAGTACCAACGCTTTTGCATTTACCCCGTCCATTTCATCTATATACTGCTTACCTGATCACAGCAGAAATCTGAATTTGTGGTCTTTCACATCATTCGAATAACTTCATTTATTAAGAAATTATTTGTCACAGGGAAAACTGATTCCATCATAGTTTAGCTTTGTTTCTGTGATAGGGTCTCACTCGGTCGACCAGGCTGGAGTGTAGTAGTGCAATCTCAGCTCACTGCAACCTCCGCCTCGTGGGTTCAAGTGATTCTCCTGCCTCAGCCTCCCAAGTAGCTGGGACTACAGATACACGCTATCATGCCCAGCTAAATTTTTGTATTTTTTGTAGAGACAGGGTTTCGTCATTTGCCCAGGCTGGTCTCAAACTCCTGAGCTCAAGCAACCCATCTGCCTCGACCTCCCCAAAGTGTTGGGACTGCGGTGTGAGCCACCACACCTAGCACTAGCCTGTCTTCAACATATTCAGAACACTTACATTGGCCCACCATTGGGGAAATCATCTAACTCAAAGCCTGTTTTACAATCAAGTGCGGAATATCTCGTGTAATTTATCAAATACGGTACTGAAAGTGAAAAACAGAATGGTTGTATGGGTTCTTGAAGTACAGTGTCTCCTAAATGTGTATTACTTTTACATCATCATAAAGTCAAAAACTCCTGAGTAAATCCATTGTAAGTCAGTGACTGTCTGCATACAAAATTTCATTTAGAAAATAATGCACATTTTCCAGCACAAAGTAATTTGCACAAAAATATGAATGACCAATAAAGGAAAGTTTCATATGATATGCTACTTGTCATCATTTTTTTTTCTTTTTGAGACAGTCTCACTCTGTCACCCAGGCTGGAGAGAAGTGGCGTGATCTTGGCTCACTGCAACCTCCACCACCTGGGTTCAAGCGATTCTCCTGCCTCAGCCTCCCGAGTAGCTAGGATTACAGACTCCCGCCACCAAGCCCAGCTAATTTTTTGTATTTTTAGTAGAGACAGGGTTTCATCGTGTTGGCCAGGCTGGTCTCAAACTCCTGACCTCAAGTGATCCGCCCGTCTCGGCCTCCCAAAGTGCTGGGATTACAGGCATGAGCCACCATGCCCGGACCTTGTCATCATTTTTAACAAACACTTAGTTAAGATAAAAATTGCATCAAATATGGCAAGTAAATGACACAATGCCTATACATACTTGTAGCCATCTCTAATGAAAGTGGCTGCAGGGGGCATGGGCAGTTGTTCAATTTTAGGAGGAATTGCCCATGAAGGCCGAAACAGACAGGCATCAGGTATCTTCAGAGGTAGCAAACAATGGCTCGGCAACATCTTCAGTGGAGCAAACATGGAGGATCCCACAAAAGGTTGAAAGGATGGAACTTTGTGCACATATGAAAAGTCCTATGACAATAAAGTGGGGTCAGTGTTAATACTGGTAAACTCTGTAGAACATACTACAGTGGCATAGTGCTATCATAAAAACAGCAACCAAAATGATCGTTTTTCAGTATTTCTCTCCTTTGATCACTAGAAAATGCTAACACAGAAATGTTAAATCAATCAAAAGACACTATTTAATATGCTCACTGGTGTGCCTCATGTTCTAATTAAAAGGATTCTTAGGAACTTATGTATATATGGCACATAGATGATATGCATGATATGCCATTTTAAAGTAGATGTACATGAATCCACTTGGAAACCACTCTGCCCTGGAAATGTTAATATACTGAATATTACCTTAATTTCCTCAGGCTTGGGACTTCCTAATCCATCCTCCACTTCCATTTTGAATTCTGTGAGTTGTGTTGAAACCATACTGACCATAGGGCTCTCCATCATGCCTAATGCTGTCACTGTCTCTGAGCTGATCCCATCTTTATAATTCATCACAGGAGAAAATGCAGGATGCTGTTCCAAAGATGGTGGAGTGGGAAACATCCTTTGCAAGTCTGCAACTGCTAAAAATAAGAAATAAAAAAATTTTGTTTAATAGGAAGGGCTTCTAAAAAGTCCTAATTTATAGGCAGGCACACTGTTTGGCGCAAAAAATAGTGCTAATTAAATGATCACATCAGTTCACAAAAGAGTATTAATAATGGAAGTCTCTAAGAAGGCGGCCATCAGCAGAGAATTACCTTTTCCTGGGTCTTGTTTTGCTTTGTTTCTTGAGACAAAGTATCACTGTATCGCCCAGGCTGGAATGCAGTGGCGTGATCTTGGCTCACTGTAACCTCTGCCTCCAGCGTTCAAGTTCAAGCAATTCTTGTGCCTCAGTCTCTCAAGTAGTTGGGACTATAGGCGTGTGCCACCATGCCTGGCTAATTTTTGTATTTTTAGTAGAGACAGGTTTTTACCATGTTGCCCAGGCTGGTCTCAAACTCCTGGGCTCAAGTGACCCGCCTGCCTCGGACTCCCCAAGTGCTGGGATTACAGGTGTGAGCCACTGAGCCTGGACTTTTCTTGGTCTTTATCACTAACTTCTCGATGTTTTATGGTCTGGCTTCACATTAATTCAGTGAACAGTCTACATAACTTACCTTTCTCGTCCAACAACTGACTCCCTGAAAAGTCTAAGTAGAGGAATTAAACAAAGTGGAAGCAATTAGATAGTTACCACTACTAAAGCTCTATCCCTGCTTTCAAGTATGCATAAAATATTACAAAAAATAAAAATTGTTTGGAGCCAGACTTGTGGTTTATATATAAGAGGATTACTCAGCTACTTTGACAAATCCACTACACTTACAAGCTGCTCTTTTGGTGAAACTCACAGCTGCTCTTTTGGGGAAACAGTTCCATATTTTCTCCAGACAGGTATTAAAATCAAACTTCACAGTTTCTTTTAAGAAATACTTAAAACAGCAATTCTGAACTTCTTTGTTAAAAAAAAAAATTCTTTAATACACCTGTAGTAAAAAATTATCACTACAGTAGCTCATTAAGGCACTGATTCTTAAAAAGTAGACATACTGAAAAGCAAGTTGTAGTTGTAAAATTTGGCCACTAGGGGGTGGCCTATGCAGCAAATTTTGTAAGTTTGGAGCCACAGGTTTTTAAATCAGTGATTTAATGTACCAGTTTCCTATCCTATTGCTCTTTCCAACTTCAAGATTTAAACAGACCAATAATAACCACTGAATCGACTAAGATCTGACTCCTAGCTCCAAATCAGAAATTAACACTGAGTAACCATACCATGTACATTATGTATGTAAATGTACATTAAATGTACCATGCTGTGCTCTGGGCTACACAGTCCAGGTGCTGGGGACATAGCTCTGCCGTGGTCAGGTCACTTCCTCCCTTGGGGCCTCGGTTCCTTCATCTAACAGGGAAGGCAGTGCTAGATGGATGATTCTCAATGGGCCTACTTGCTTTGCTTTGTTTGTGGGGAGAGAGGAAAGCTTTCAAACATCTCAGCATATGGAGGCAGAAGAAAAGGTGAGAACTTCTGGATTACATAATCTTTACTGTGTTTCTAAGTGAAAAAACTGTATAATCCTAAATCATTTAGCCTCTCTTGGCCTATAGAGCTATTTGCAAAATAAGGAGAGGGAGAGGCCAATCAGCAGGGTTGTTAATTCCAATATTCATTTCCATTAGCGATGCTCCACAGCTACTTACTTTCTATAACAGGAATCTGTATCTCATTTCATTACACAAAAAAAGTACCTGCTGCTTCCAAAAAAAAGAAGAAGTAAAAACTCTAAAACTCCCAAGCTGATCTTCAAGTCACCTTAAAAATTTATAGAAGTAGAAACAGGAGCCAAGCCAAACAAGAAACTGGCAGAGAACTATCTGAGACACTACATAACCGATACCTTCTGAGGTGGAAAAACAGGACTTCAAATGTAGCAGGAACCAGATCAGTAAGTTTTCTTTAAAACAAAGTCAAGATCCTTAATATAAAGTTAGTCTACATTGGAGGCCAGGTGGGGTGGCTCACACCTATAATCCCAGCACTTTGGGAGGCCAAGGCAGGCAGATCATTTGAGGTCAGGAGTTCGAGACCAGTCTGGGCAATATGGCAAAACTCTGTCTCTTAAAAAATACAAAAATTAGCCAGGCATGCTGGCAGGAGGCTGAGGCACAAGAATCTCTTGAACTGAGGAGGCGGAGACTGCAGTGAGCCGAGATCTCACCACCACAATTCAGCCTCAGAGAAAGAGCAAGACTCTGTCTCAAAAAACAAAACAAAAAACAAAAAGTTCATCTACACTTGAAATAAATCCATCACCTTTAACCTTTAGTCCCTATTCCTCCTCCCAAGCTGAGAACAGCTACTACAAAACCGTAATATAATTAGTGTTATATTTTAAAACATAATTCTGCTTCACAAAATCTTCAAAGTCACATTGCCATAAATCTTAATAGCCAATGTAGCTCTTTATGAGGTAGAGAAATTGTATAAATTCTCTTTAAACTAAAAGGGTGAGCTTAAACATAGCCTTTTTTTTTTTTTAACTTATAAGTATCCGACTACGACACAAGATTTTGCAAAAAAAAAAAAAAAAAATGGTTCTATTAAATTTGTTTTTACATTTCCTCTAAGAAACATAGTAAAAGCATTTCCACCGACTTAGGGTTAGCTGACTTCTTTGATCTTCCCGAACGCATGCATATATCTCAGTTTTCAAAGCCTCAGCCACCCTGTTCATTTTTATCAAAGGTAAACAGAAAACACAACAAAAAAGCAGAGATGAAATTCTACCTCCGAGAGAGCCACTTTATAAAGTGGTCTTTATCGTTCTTACTATCAGATATTCTTAAGGAAGACTCAGTCTGTCTCGCTTCATTTTCCTAATCTGTAAAATGGGAAAAATATCTACTTCATATTTTTTGAGCATATTAAATGAGATAATGTATGCTCAGAAGTGAACACTTTGCTGCGAACATCTAAACATTCAGTAAATGATGAATTCAGTACAAATTAATTCTCCCTCCCAAACCTGGATTGGAAAAAGATGGAATTACTGTCAAGTTATGGGAATTTCTGAGAATATATGACCCTAAGATGATAAAAGGGAACTGGACTCCTATTGTACCAGTTTCCTATCCTATTGCTCTTTCCAACTTCAAGATTATCCTATCCTATGTACCAGTTTACCAGTGGGTAAAGCAGGAAGAACACTGAGACTCCAAGAAACACTTTGGTCCTCCAAAATAGAAACATGATTTGTCTGTTCAATTTTCTTCCCAGAAAATGGCTAAAGCAAGGGTGAAGACAGCCACCAGGACGGACTGCAGGTGAGCTGTACCACCCACAGTGCTCTACTTTCTCCCATCCTGCCCATCCTGCAAGACCTCTGCACTTCAGCGGGAACTCATAAGACACCCACCTGCTCCTGCCCAGCACTTCATGTACAGGATGGAAGACCCCCAACCAAGCAGCATCACTGATTTCTTAGTGTTCTCCTCACCCCAGAGCACATGCCCAAGTCCCTTCCAAACAGTAAGAAAATAAACAAATGAACCAATCCCAAAATCCAACTCTTTCCTTTTGTCTCTTCAAAGACTCATACTTTAAACTAATGTGCTTTCAAATACAAAAATTTGTAAGAAAGTGGTTAATAATAAAATCTAATAAAAACATGTTTTTACTATAACACAATACTACCTTAACATAAACTTCACATTAAAGTAAACCTATTTGTCACTGTTGCTGTCTTCAGCATTACATTCACAAATGAGTAATTAGGAACCTATGCTTTCCAACACAATATGCACTGGCCACATGTGGCTACTGAGCACCCAAAATGGGGCTTGACCAAATAGAGATGGGTTGCATGTGTAAAACATACACTGTATTCCAAAGACTTCATACAAAAAAAAAAAAAAGGTAAAATATGTACAACCATTACATATATTTATATAAAAAAAGTGAAATACTGCAATTTTATACTAATTACATGTGAAAATAATATTTTGAATCCTTAAATAAAATACTGTATATTATTATTTTTTTTAAATAGCCACTAGAAAATGTGAAATTGCACATGTGGCTCTCATTTGTGGCTTACTTTGTATTTCTACTGGACAGTAGAATTAATGTCTAGAATTAATGTTCTAGACATTAATTTTGCTTTGTTTCTGTTTTGTGAGACGGAGTCTTGCTCTGTCGCCGAGGCTGGAGTGCAGTGGTATGATCTCTGCTCACTGCAACCTCTGCCTCCTGGGTTCAAGCGATTCTCCTGCCTCAGCCTCCCAAGTAGCTGGGATTACAGGATAGACATTAACTTTTTTTTTTTTTTTTTTTGAGACGGAGTCTTGCTCTGTCACTGAGGCTGGAGTGCAGTGGCACGATCTCTGCTCACTGCAAGCTCCACCTCCCGGGTTCACGCCACTCTCCTGCCTCAGCCTCCTGAGTAGCTGGGACTACAGGCGCCCGCCACCACGCCTGGCTAATTTTTTGTATTTTTAGTAGAGACGGGGTTTCACCGTGTTAGCCAGGATGATCTCGATCTCCTGACCTTGTGATCCGCCTGCCTCGGCCTCCCAAAGTGCTCGGATTACAGGTGTGAGCCACCACGCCCGGCCGACACTGACTTTTATAATACATTTGTCTTCCCAACTCAATGCCCAAAAAGCTTTTGCTGAGATTAAAATATTTTGCCAGGCTATTTTCATTGTCATTTCTTGGGAGGAAATACTGTGTGTTCCCCTCACTCCCCCACCCCATCCCACAAATACATATGCTCTCACAAATACATATTTATATATATGCTTTGTACACATTAAAACGATCCTCTGGATTCTTGCATATCTGGGTTTTCCTGGTGTTAATATTCTGTGCTACATTTCAAATTCATTCATTTTTATAATGTGTACTTTATCATAAAATTTTAAATTTTGAGTAGCTTCTTTCTGAAATAAGTCTTTTTTGGATAGAAATGAGAAAAAGGATAGAGCACACAATATACTTCACTGGGCAACGCCGCTAACTAGCAGGATGTCTGTGAGTGAAAAGCCTTGGCTGAGTGATCAGACATTCTAACATTTCACATCACTACGTATCACGTCATGTCAAAAAGAGTAAATGACCAATTGATTCAAAGAGGAAAAACATCTGACCTACACACATCTATTTTAATACTGTTTCTTTTAATCTGTGAAGTTCCGTGTTTGTGAAATTCTGCAGTGCAGAGTAATAAAACAAGAAAAATGTTTAATTAAAAAAACTACAGCAACTGGCTGGCTATCATTATTCATTTTCACCCATGTCACGCTTGAGAAAGCTTTGCATATTTTAAAAAGCTATGGATCCACTAAAGCTGTCAAAATCCAATCTCTGTATACTTCCCACTTCTAGATTTGAGTAAATCAGCACTACATTTATAGGTTCATAAAGCTTTTTGACTCATCCCTATGACATGGTGGTTTTTCCCCTCAATTTGTTCTCATTACCAGCTGAAGTTAATGAGAAGGTGTTAAAGAATGATTTGCAATGGAATTATGTTTCTGCTTCAGAGTATCCACATAAGCTACCCTGACTTTCTTTTCTCTTGTAGAATGATGTGGTTTCTTAGGGCAAAGAACATACTCAGAAAAAGGAGGTTCCTTTCTTTGTCAGCATATATAATAAAACTAGTTGATCTCAAAAGGAAACACAAAAACTTCAGTATGCATCCTGAAAAGGATGCCTGAAATCAAATATCCAGTATCCTTGAGTGAATTACATTTATAAAAACAGAAACATTTTACACAGTCTTATAATAGAATACCAGTTTGAAAAATCACTTGTGGCCGGGCGCGGTGGCTCAAGCCTGTAATCCCAGCACTTTGGGAGGCCGAGACGGGCGGATCACGAGGTCAGGAGATCGAGACCATCCTGGCTAACACGGTGAAACCCCGTCTCCACTAAAAATACAAAAAACTAGCTGGGCGAGGTGGCGGGCGCCTGTGGTCCCAGCTACTCGGGAGGCTGAGGCAGGAGAATGGCGTGAACCCGGGAGGTGGAGGCTGCAGTGAGCTGAGATCTGGCCACTGCACTCCAGCCTGGGCGACAGAGCAAGACTCCGTCTCAAAAAAAAAAAAGAAAAATCACTTGTGCAGCATTTATTCTACTAGGAAAGGGCGATTAGAAAAACAAACCTGAAACATGTTTTTCTACATTTTAAGCTATAAAAAGCTAATTCTTAATTGGAAAACAAAGGAAAGGAATTCAAATTAAGACGGTTTCTGTATATGATTAGCTGCCTGCCATCTCAGAACACCAATTTGTACAGGTTTTAATTCACAGTTAGAATTCTGTCAAAAGGAAGGGGAATTTCAGATAAAGATAAAGCACCACTGAGTATGAGCATATTATATCTAAGTTACAGGCAGCGAGCCACAATGGCTCAGTCAAGTTTCTCTACTTACTTGGTGGATAAGGAACAGCGGCTCTTCCATCCTTCCCAAGAGGTCGGTCTTCTGTCCCAACTGTAGGAATTTTTGATGGGCGCAGAGCAGGTGATACAGCCTAAGAACAGATGATGTTATTAAAACAGAGTGATGTGTATATAAGTACGGCAGCACTCAAGTATTTCCTAATGTAGTCTATTGGTAGATGCCTCTTGGTAGAAGCGTTTACCAGGTGAACTTCTGGAAATACCAACAGATAGTGAAACAAAGGAGATGGTTACAAGCTTATCAAGTGTAAGAAATAGTGAGTTGAATGGATCTTGTGAGGGCAGATTGTGCCATCAAAGGTGAGCTTGCAGACCTTAAGCAATTCTTCCCTCCCACATCAATTTTCACGGACACAGTGTTACATTAGGGTGGTGCCTCCAGCAGTAATTGACAATTGGTCTGGTTTCCCTTACACTTGGAAGCAGGCAGCTAAAAGGCATAATCTCAAGCCCTCCAAACCTTTTTTTTTTTATTCATTTATCACAACAAACTATGTATCTTCTGTACCTAGTTACAAAAAATAACTATCAAAATATCAAAATTGATCTTCACCAAAAAAACCTTATTTTGTAAAATTACTGAAATATTCACAAGAGGTTTTTCTCTGATTATTCAAAAACAAACCAGTGCATTACTGGGCAAGATTATCTTTAACATTAAATGAATTGGTGATGAATTAAAATAAAATATAAAATAAAGCAAAAATGATTTTTACAAATAGAAGGCCTTTTATTTATTTAAACTTATACAATGTCACAACATTGAAATGTAAAATTAAAATTAAATTCAAAGACACCTGGAGATGACAACTCAGCCAATAGCCTCCCAACTCCATTTACAGGTAGTAAGATGGATTAGCAATATATTCTAAGGTAAACTGCTCATGTGATTAAATGCCAGATTAAAAATCAGAGTAAAGCAAAAACACTCAGAGAAATGAAAATTTGATTGAAAATGTCCAATTCTCCTTTGCATGTTAATATTACTAAAAGTAGTGGCTGGGCGCAGTGGCTCAAGCCTGTAATCCCAGCACTTTGGGAGGCCGAGACGGGCGGATCACAAGGTCAGGAGATCGAGACCATCCTGGCTAACACAGTGAAACCCCATCTCTACTAAAAAATACAAAAAGCTAGCCGGGCGACATGGCGGGCGCCTGTAGTCCCAGCTACTCGGGAGGCTGAGGCAGGAGAATGGCGTAAACCCGGAAGGCGGAGCTTGCAGTGAGCTGAGATCCGGCCACTGCACTCCAGCCCGGGCGACAGAGCGAGACTCCGTCTCAAAAAAAAAAAAAAAAAAAAAAATTACTAGAAGTATATTCCCAACAGTTAAACATTTCCTCATTAAGCCTAATAGTAAATTATAATTTATACAAAGAATAAGTTCAGTGGCCCAGAGCAGAAACAATTACCAGGATGGTGGTCATGAACAGATCAGGCAGGCCACTCCACAATGCTTGCTCTGTTCCGTTTTTTCTCCTCCTTTGACTTATACCTCCTTTTCTTTTCATATTTGATTCCCATTACCACTGCCAAAGCACCTATCCTAACCCTCTGGATCTTTAAAACCAAACCCAGGCAGCACTTGGCCTCTGGTGGATAGTCAAATTCAATGCCTGGATCAGCAATGAAGAAATGAGTCATTTCTTCTACCAGAGTTTTTCACATTGTCATGTCCTTTTCCTTCATGTAGCCACTGTATAAATTCAGATTCTAGTGTTCTAATCCAACAAAAGTTACCAGATTAGAGGATTCCTGCCTTCTGTAGATCAGACCAAAAAAAAAAAAAAAATAGCCCTTCTGCCAGTTCAGTTCTATACTCAGTAGCCCTCAGAGGAACGCATATTGATAAAGTTTAAAATCCAAACTTTCCTAGACCTATCAGTCTCTAACCATCATCAAAAAAACAGACCAATGGTCTGTTCCTTATCCCTGAAAGCTAATCTAGTTCATTTTTGTTGCTTAATCAAGGCTCATTCCACACTTAAACTAATGTCCCTCCCCCATTCCTCTCAATGACCCCAGTCTTTCCATATTTCAAGTACAACCCATTCTCCCAGGCCATTATGATCTCCTCATCCTCTAAGTACTTATAACAGTAATGGTGTATAATATCTGTTAGATACATTTTGCTTTAAAGTCAGAATGGGCTTTAGAAATGTTTCCTACTTAACTTTCAAGCCTTAACTTAAACTGCTCCCCGGCACTTCGTACCTGAATGTACAGCAACTTCAGATTCAGGTCTATTACTGTACTCACAGCAATAAGTATATTACAACTCTATGTGCCATTTCTCCTTACGTCTGTGAGTGTCTCAAGTATAAGGGTGGTAATTTAATCATCTTTATAACCTCAATTATTAGCCTCAGTACCACCACAAAGGATTTAACCATCAATTAACAAATGTATGTAAAATGGATGAATAGGGAGGTAGATAAGTGAATAAATGAAAGAAAAATAAACTAATAAGCTGAGCTTTTTGAAAACAGAGCCTATCTTATTCATCTCTAGGTCTCCCAGAAAAAAAAGACACTTGTATTTGCCCAAAGGTACAGAGTTGGTTAGGAGGACGAGAACACACATTTCCTGACTCTTACTTCAGCTGATCTCCAAAGGATTATAATAATTATTCTTCTCTGTCATTTTAATCATACGCTGCCTTGAATTATTTAACTTCTATGTATATAAATTCTATTCCCCTATAATGATGCCAGGATCTGAAAAAGTATAAATCATATTTGCATATCTAACCTCTGACTTATTAGATGAAAAAAAGTTATGTGGGCATTACTTTAAAAATCAAACCTAAGGGACAACATAATACATTTCTAGTGGTCCTGTGATATTTAGAAGAATTTATTAAAATAAACGTGAAAGATTTTAATATGTACAACTGGAATACACTAATGAAAAAGATCCTTCAATGAACAAAACTCTAGAGGTAGACAACTACGCTAATAACCTTTACAATCTTTTCCAAGATTTATACAGCGTGACTAGACTCCAGTATATAGACATTTAAAAAGAACATTCAGAACCCGAAATAAGAGCCCCCAAATTCAGGAGACCGAATTATAAAGAAATACTACAACACTAACATAAAGTCCTTTCACGTAGCACAATTTTTGTGTATGTAGCTCTGGCAAACTCACCCCAAGTTCGTCGTCATCAGAATTATCAAAGATGTTGTCTAAGTCATGCAGGGAAGGTGCCAAATCTGTTACCTGCGTAAGGCTACTGGAGCCAGCTCTGCCAGCAGCATTATCCTGCCGGACATCTGTAGGAAAGGAGGCAAAAGACACAGAATAAACAACTCCACCAAGCGCAAAGGAGTGGGGAGAGGACACGGATCTCAATGAACATGACCTGCCTGTGAGTTTTTCCCTATGGTTTTAGTTAAATTTAGAGATAATTATTTCCAAATATGTTTATCAGTTTTGAAAGGAACTGAAAAACAAACTATGAAAAATATATTAAAGATGAGATGACATTCTTATTACAATAAGAATAAAATTTTACATTGAGAAGCATCTCCTTTGCATTTTATTTTAGCAACAATCCAAGTGAGGCAAATAATCATTGTACACACCTGTTTTAGTAGCAGAACTGAAAATAGACATGGCATTTTTCCCATCAGGCACCGGCGTGGAATGACCTGGTGTAGTGACATCCTTGGTACCAAATCCATCCTCTGACTGTATAATAAATTCAGCCAAACAAAACACATGAACACCAACCCAAAGTGTGAAATATGAGGGAGAACACAAAGAATTAGAGGGTAGAATGGAACTTGTTATGAGCACAAGTATGATAAACCATGGTCTATGCAACCAAAGGAAATAAAAGATAGGTCCTTTCTCCGGAATTTCAACAGAACCGTGAGATCCCCACTTTCCCCTCAATCCTACCGGGCATTCTGAGTGAATCAGTGTTTTATGCCTAAGCAGTACTGGTGGCAGTTGATTACAGACCTGCCATGGTGTTAAAAGCTGCCTTTAACAACATTTTAGATGCTAAATTACAGATTCAGCTGTCTGGATCTAGGGAGATCGGTATAAAACAATCTAAAAAGCATTCCCCTGAACCATACTGGCCTCTTATAATTGTCTTACTTCCTTGATTCTCAAGAATACCTATTTCAATGGCCCAGTATTTTAGAATGTCTGAAAATTTAAAATTAAAGACAGCAGACTCAACCAGTACTCATTTTTATGATGATGAAACCAGTAAAATTAATACTGATAGTCTATGGGTAGAGTTGATATTAATCCAGAGAATACATAGGTATAGCGCTTGGCACAGTAAGGATAAGAAGCGCTCGATAAACTATATATACATACTGTTACCAACATTTTTTCCTTTACATTTTGGGTACTTCTGAATAATATTTTAAAAGAAATAGGGAGCATAGGCCAACAAGAATTAGCATATGAGAGGAAACATGCACTGTACAAGCTATAGTCTGGAAAATATGAGGCTTCATTTATGTTCGGCTGACTTTTAAACAAAGGTGAGCCATGACATAAAAAGGAACAATACGCTGTTCAATACAATAGTACCAAGAGCATGAATATGGGGACAGAGCAATCAGGCAAGACTATCTCAAACGTTCTGCCTCCAAAGTCTTCCCACACATGTTGTACTGACATAGATAGAAACCCACACCATGCTGGACTCTCTCTCTGTTAAATGGTACCTTATTCTTTTTCAGGGAATCTTTCTCCGTCCCTTGTTTGCATTTCTTGTTGGCTGTAAAGATGTATTTTATGTCACCATCTTCGAAGGTATATGGGTCATTCACTTCTCCCAAACTGTCTCCAGGTTGTTGCGATAGAGGCAATGGGTCAAGGAAGTGGAGTGGCTGCATCTGGGGCTGTTTGTCTTGCCAGATTTTAAACCGTTTGTTAGGTTGTGCTAAGAGTCTAAAAGACAAAATGACAATTTAAACAAGATAAACAAGGTTAAATGAGTCTCTTTAAAAAAAAAAAAAAAAAGGAGCATTTATGACTTAAAGCATTTACAAAGCTTAAACTTTTTGTAAAAACAACTAAAAATTCACTGATATAGTGATTTGCTTTTACAGTTTATATTCATGATTAAATAAAAATTAGTATACTTTGTCAAGAATGTATGTTTTTGTCTCTGAGTCCATCGATTCCACTTAAGAGCACAGGTTCTCAGGACAGACTGCCTAGGTTAAAATTCCATCTGTATCACTTACTAACTGCATGGCCCTAGTTTCTCAGTTATAAAATTAATAGAATAATATGGTACAGTGAAGATTAAATGAGATAATCTATGTAAAGTTTTAGAATGGGTGGCTCAAAAGAGCTATAAATATTATACTAGATACATGATACACACACCTGAACGCTGGCAAAGCCTTCCTCAAAAATGTCAACATACAAAGAAGGCACTGATAGCAATATGGAAAGTCTCATAAAGCTATATTATTTAATTAACAAACAGTAGGGCAAAAATGTATTAATATATTCAGAGTGTACTAAAATGACATAAAGAGTTCTTTATATGCCCATGTGTTAAATCACATGTGTGCTCATCTGTATGTAGGTCAAAGCATTTGACCATTAAACATTTTCCATATCCAGAGTCAAGAAGGACAAAGAAAAGCCTACTTCAATTTTGAACCTGAAAGTTTAGCAGGGAGAGATGGGGAGGGAGCCCATGTCCTTCCAGTGGATGGGTGGGTGGTGCAGAGGGCTGTCTTACCTTTGCAATGCAGTGCTCTCTGAGTTTACCTCCATTTTGGCATCACATCTCTCACCCTGGAGCTCTGGAGGCCTGAACTCAGCATCATCACTGGGTGGGAGATGATAACTATGCCACCACTTTTCTGATGACTCTGGGTTCAAGGGCCTAATCCCACAATATAAGGCTGTCTCGCTGACCTCTGCCATGAGAGGCAGTCTTTGGCCTACGAGGACAGTTCTGTCATCCAGAGTAGACAACTGCTGGAGTTCTAGTCCATTTCCATAGAGGGCTGGATTCACAGGGACAGACGGTGGGTCCAAACTCTCTGTTTCCTGACCTCGTGGCTGAGGGCTGAGTGTTGGCGGCAGAGGGGATATAGGGGAATGAGGTGAATCCATAGGATTCAGATTCATTTGCTTGCTTGTATTTCTGGAAGGCACGGCCATTTGCTTATCATACTTCCTACTGCTAGACACCTCTAAGGAGGAGTCAATCCCTGCCAACCCTAGTTTCTGTCCTGGCGCATCTTGCTCCATGCATAACTCTTCGGCCACGGAGGGCCTATGGTGAAACGGGATTAAGGGTCTCTTCTGCAGCTTGTCTCCTTTTTCCTGTCTTTCTGTTGTTTTGTGCTTAGAAGAAGCAGGAGGTGGTAAAGATGAAGATGATGATGGTCCTGCACTGAACCCTGGTTGAGACATTGTGGGAGGTCGATTGGGTCCTACTGCACAACGTTTTAAAAGCTTATGCCTAAAATGAGAGTAAATAATTACATCATTATAACATTAAGAAAAGAGATTCTCTGACAAAAATTTTGCCTTTTAAAGCACACATTAGATGTACTAATACATATAAAAGGGCTCTAGTTTTTATTTAGTAACTAAAAAACAATACACCCCAATGAAAAATGAAGAATCAATCACATACAAGTTAAGCAGACAAGAAACAGGCATAACAAAAGATGTAAAGTACGTTGTTAACCCCTACAAATCACTGATTCAAAAAAACCCCAAATGTTTTAGATTTGGTGAGGGCCTCAGATAACCTATTCATACCGTCTCTTAAAACTATGAGAGTAGAGTCATGAGACTCTCTGCCAAGAAAAAACAAAGTTTCCAATTTCTATTTTATAACACTCTACTAACTGTAATATAGAATGGCTTATAATGGCTTGTAGTGCTGCAAATTGGGAATAAAATAACTATGCAACTAGTCTGCCTCAAAGCGTGGAATTAAAACAGTAAGTTCCAATCCTAAGAACATTTAACAGGATAAATATATTAGAAACTTTATGTGCCACTATATCTAGGCAAGAAGGGATAAAAGACAACTTTGGATCTTACAGACACACGTTAAAATGATAGAGCTTAACACCACACATACACAAATGCACCTGAACCACCAAAGCAGAAAAACCAAGTCGGCTCACATCCTAACACACTTCTTGGCAAGCATGGGTGTGAAAAATGGCTCAGTAAGAGCCCACTAGATGATGCCAAGGTTTAATCTGTACAACAAAGTTATACTGCAGGTCAGCCAGTACCTCCCAATATATAAATCATTCCTGGGGAAAAATGTGAGCTCTCCTGCCGGTGTAGTAGTAACTCTCTGAGGCCACTAGGGTGGCATTAAATTACTGCTGCATTGCACTAAATGATGCCCTAGTGAGCAGTAAAACAGATTTGTGGGGCATAATGGGATGGTTTAGTGGGACAGCAGGATGGCTGCCCTGCTCCATAAGGCCATTAAATAGTGGAAGGAGTGGTCTGTACCATAATGGGTTCGGTAATCCTGCAGCAGATCATCTGAAAATACTCTTGCCAAAGTCTTTGCTACTCAAAAAAATAAAAACAAACACTCCTGAACTTCTTGTCTTTAAGCCCAATGAGCACAGTACCACTCAGAAAGTATCTCAACATCTTATGAAGGTACTTATTTTAAAACCTAAAATTTTAGTCTTTTAGGCTTTTTTTCTCAGAGAGCATTTACCCATACTAGTTCTTTGAGAGACACTTTACGATACCCTCTTCAAAGTAAAGATGTTTTGAAAGTGGATAACCTAATCCTAAAGTTAGTTTCTTCAACTGTATTTAATGATTCAGCTACATTGCAAAAAGGTTAGAATGAGGAATGCACAGTAGGTAGGAGCAAATCGCAGCACATCTCAGCAGGCCAGGAACCTAGCGCAGACAGTAGAGAAATCAGAGGAAGGCCGCACGCTATATGGGTGACCGGTGGTAGGAAGAAACCTGAGGCAGGGCCCAAACATGCAGAAATAGATCATGACTAGAAGAACAAGGAAAGGAGGACTACAATAGACATTTCAAAGGAAGTCAGTGTGAAATCCAGTGACAAATTAAATCTAAAAAGTCTGTAGGCTGAGAAGAGAAAATTGCGGTAAAAATGACCACAATAGGGTTCCAAGTTTGTGGGGGAAGCATACATGGCAAAAATTAAGGATTTTTCTTGTGTTTTTTTTTTTTTTTTGAGATGGAGTCTTGCTCTGTCGCCCAGGCTGGAGTACAGTGGCACAATCTCGGCTCACTACAACCTCCGCCTCCCAGGTTCAAGCAATTCTCCTGCTTCAGCCTCGTGAGCAACTGTGATTACAGGCACGTGCCACCACGGCTGACTAATTTTTGTATTTTTTCAGTAGAAATGGGGTTTCGCCATGTTGAGCAGGATGGTCTCAAACTCTTGATCTTGTGATCCGCCTGCCTTGGCCTTCCAAAGTGCTGGGATTACAGGCGTGAACCACTGCACCCAGCCTAAGCATTTTTCTTAAAGGCATCCCCCAAAATACAAGACTCTCTGAAAGTCAGGTTGGTATAGAAGTTGGAAAGTCAATAGAATGGTGCCTTGGTATGCATACGGTTATAAAAACAAGACCTGAAGATATGTGCATTTGGCAAAGAAATACAGCAATAATTCCAGAAAACAAAAAGGAAAACATTATTTGTTTATTTACACTTAATGTGTTACAAAAATAATTCCAGGTACCTAATAAAAATGTGTAAAAATCGGTAAATAGGTTATTCTTTTAAGTGAAAAAATCTGGGCTAAGGTAAGCACAGGGAAAATAAGATGAAAGAAAAGTTAAATACACTACAATTGATATCCTATGTATGTGCTAAAGCTGGGCCTTAACTTGGCTGTGAACTGTCCATAAATCAAAGTTACTGGGAAAATACTTTTTGTCACACAATTCACAACAGCCTAGAGACAAGAGTAAAGTAGTATTCAGCTGTAGTATACCACACCTACTAACACCAGAGAGAGGCTCTCATATGCTCAGAGAGGGAACCCTTAGTGAGCAAACAACTTCTTCAAAAACATCCTCCCTGAAAAATCAATAATGAGCTTCATTAGGCTTATCCTTACATCTCTCAACAAGAGGCTGCCAAGGCAGAGCTTGATAAAAGAATCACCTCAAGAGGCAGGGGAGAAGAGGAAAAGGTGTCAAAGCTGTTCCCTAAGTGTACACATGCAGCAGTTTGCATATATGCAGGCGGCATATGGACCACCTCCTCAGCGTGAAGCCAACTCACTCATGCTACATTAAGAAGCCCTGATCTCACTAGAGACATGAATGGCCATCTTCTAAATATGCTTATCTCACCTGAACTTTTTATCCACATTGAACAGTATCAAATTTGAAAGCGTATATTTCAGAAGCAAGGCTACTCAAAATAGCCCAGTCTAGGTGAAAAATCACCACCACTTCTTCTGTCAAATGAGCTGGGGGAAAAGACTTAAACGCCCACTTAAAGAATTTAAGAACCCTAATGAAAATCCACAACGATAAGATTCTTTACTACAACAAAGAGTGGTAAGTCAGTGGAATATTCAAGAAGAATGCAAAAATTTTCTACAAAAAAGCAATCTGAGGCCGTATCCAAAGAACTAAATGAATAAGCAACTAAGATATCATGACTGCAACAATTTTAGCTTTTAGCAGTTGTGACCAAATACCTGTCTCAATCAAAAAACATCACTGCTAGCAACAAAACAAATTATCTACAGAAAGTCTCTTTAATCCAAATTCTATTGACTCAAGTCAATCTGTTTTTAACGTGTATCTCTACTTTAAAATTAAGAGTAGTTAAATAAAGTCATTTAAAGGGCTAAGAATTGTCTTGTCAAACTGATGCCTTTAGTTTTGAAGCTGCTAACCAGAAAAAAAGTTACGGGAGCAATTTGTTAACAGGGCCGACTGTCTAACAAACTCTGAGTCCTGACAATAAAACTGTATCATCTGCATATAAGAAAAAAACTCTTTTTCTTCTGTACTGGAGGAGAATGGAGAATCAGGAAGAACTGATCTGTGAGGCCAGGAGAGGAATCAACAAGATGCGCCATCAATCGATCTCACTACTATTTTGCCTTTTTTATTACCTACCTGGAACAAGAACAGCTGACTCTTTGGGTTGGATCCACAAAATCCCAAGTAGCAGGATTGCTAGCAGGCTCTTCTTCAAGAGTTGGAGTTGACATTTGGCTCCTCCTAAAAGGGTTAAAAATGTGACTTATGTGTGAACATAATACCCATACTCCTGGGGAGAAAAATGTTCAAGAGTTGAATACATTTCACTCACACAGTAATGGTATCCTGTTCAAAATGTTTCTATTTGGCTGGGCGCATGTGGTTCATACCTGTAATTCCAGCATTTTGGGAGGCTAAGGTGGGCAGATCACTTGAGTCCAGGAGTTTTGAGATCATCCTGGGCAACATGGCGAAACCCCATACATACAAAAAAATACAAAAATTAGCCAGGCACAGTGGTGCTTGCTAGTAGTCCCAGATACTTGGGAGGCTGAGGTGACCGCTTATCTGTAGCACATAAATTCTGAGTCAGGAATGATGGTGATGCTGAACAACCACAGATTATCCACATAGGCGGCTGAGATAGACACCTTTGCTTACGATGGTTCAATGTACACAAACTTTGTTTCAGGCACAAAATTGTTTTAAGACATTGTATAAAATTAACCTTTAGGCTATGTGCACATGAAACATAAAAAAACTTTGTGCTTAGACTTAAGACCCATCCCCAAGACATCTCACTACGTATACGCAAATATTCCAAAATCTAAAAAAGATCTGAACAAACACTTCTGGTCCCACGAACTTTGGATAAGATACTCATCCTGTAAAATATTTACTAGCATTTAAGAGCAACACTCCTAATGTGAAATAAAAAACAGAAGTATCTCCTACATATCACTGATAATTGGTAGCAAAAAGCAGATACCTTTATTATAAAATGAATTAACAATAAGGGGCAATATTTTTGGATTGCTGATTTTGCTACAGCAGATACTGCAAAGTGTTTCAACAGAGGCTCTATAGGGCGTTCTCCCACTCTCTGCCCTCCACTGCCCTCCTGGTTGTCTCGTCTCCCTGTTCTGTGCTGCTGAGAGAGGGACTATGATCTGTTAAGAGTTGTGGAGGTGTAAGGCTGATGGTGACTAAAAGTCAAAGATGATAAATGAAAGGAAAAGAAAAAGCAAATGTTTACTTGGAAATAATCTAGGCATTACAGATGGAAGTAAAAATATCTGTACCAATTATTCTAAAGGAAAGGATCATTTTAAAGTGACTAGAGATAGCTAGAATGTGACATGATTTTCCACTGCAATTATTTTACAGCTATCTACTACATCTTCAATGGCCTATTCCAGAATCAATTTATTGGCCAATAAATATTTAGTATGAAATTGATAAAAGCTGGGTCCAAAGGACAGGTTTTGAATATGTATCAAAACTTGGAATAGTAGTCACTTAAGAAACATTTCATTGGCTTCTACACGAAGGAAGTTATTGGAAGTTACTGACATGCATGTCCATATTCATTCTGTTTCAGAGAATCAAGACTCATTTGTCTACTTTCATTAGTCAAGAAAGCAGACATCTACTCATATTAAAACAGATATGAAACTGTGCTGATTATGTTTACATAAATCTTGATAAGTGGAATAGCACTTATTGACTACTGTTTGTCATTATCGTTTAGGCAATAAAATAATCATCAGCAGTCTTTTCTAAAAAATCAATTCTCCCCTTATTCCAAAAGTATGTTAAAGAAGAAAGGCAGGGAGATTGGAAAGGAAGGAAAGTTAGGTGGGGGAAGAAAACAATATAATTTTCTCAAATCAACAAATAGGAGCACGGCAGATAATAAACACCCCTCCAACTGTCATCAGTCTAGTTCAAAAATGTATTGTTAATTACAATTAAGGCCAGTACACAATAGTAAATCAGCAAGGAAGGTTCCTTCCCTTCATAATAGGGAAGCACTCATACACTGATATACAAGGAAAAACCAAACCCACTGGTTACTGTCCTGACACCCGCAGTAAATCTCTATGCCAGCTGTGCTACAAAATGTCAGGTCAACACCATGCCAATCTGTACAGTATGAGGAACTTCGAAAACTTCCTCGATAATGAAATCAAGTACAGTAAATGTCTTGATTTTAACATCTTTATTTCAAATTTTGTTCTATTAAATTAAAAAAGATGCAATACTAATCTGGTGACTTCTCAAATTTGGTCACACAATAGTACAATGTGATTGACATTTTTCAGGTAGCAATCAAGATGGCTACTAAACTATGATCTAGACATAATCGAGAAAACATACTTGGACTGGGTTCTGTTGAGGATGCATTCCTTCCAGACTCGATGGACCATATGATTGTGGAGTTTTGGAGGAATCTTCCCCGATCTCTTTGGACTGTGCATAGTTATCATCCCCCCATCTTGGGAAACTAGGTGACTGGCAGCACTCTGCATACCTCCACTCTCACCTGAAAAAAAAAAAGGCAATTTGGAATGTTAAGATTTTCTGAAAAGGTTTCCTACTTCATAGACTTATTTAACATAAATATAACAAAACATATATATCTTATTTAACATAAATATGCATTTTAATTGTTGAAAGTCATACACATGTCATTTTTCCCCTATACCCTGGCTATAACACTATCCATAATTATGAGTAAAATTTGTGTCAGAATGGATTTTTTTCCCTGAAACTTTGACCATATGATTCTTTGTTCTCTCCCTAAATCAACTAATCAGATGAACACTCACACACCCATAAGGGCACACACATAGAGATGCACTCCTACTCCACATGTATTTGATACAACTTAGAAGGAAGGGTTCATACATCACAATATTAAAGATGCAAACTTCCACTGACTGTTTTAGATTTTTAAATCTTAACACAGTCAATGAGTTTCAAGGCAAAAGGAAACAGTAGAGGGAGCTTTATACTCATGTAGCTAAACGGCTGTGTATCAGCAGCACACAGTGCGCTGGATAGGAACAAGAAAAGTAATGGCACAAAGCTTTTAACAAGGTCAAATTTCAAACTTGTGCGTGGTACTGTTTGTCCTTATGCCTGACACCATGTATTTAAAACTTAGTACTAAAACACTGAAAGAGGTTGTCTTGACATTTTATGTCAGAGGACTAAAAATTCATTGGTTTCTCTCTAGTAACTCCACTTAGTTTTTCCAAATACAGTGGTTATGAATATAATCTATTTCTTTCAATTATGTTCATTATGATTGTAGATGATACTGGTTGTTTACATTTTGAGTATTTTACTACTTCTATCTTATATAAGACAAATACTAAAGTCAATTTCCAGTATTAAATTCTGACTGAATCACTTTTATCTATTTGACTTAGTAAGTACATTATGGATTTTCTTCTCAATAGAACTATGATGCAAAACATCTTAACGAAAGTCAAGATGAAAAAGAAAGAAGCAACCTTATAACAGAAACTAAGTATTCTTATTATCAATGAAAGATGATGATAATATGAGCTAAATGATCAGGCTTACGTCTATTTAAAAAAAAAAAAAAGACCCAAATGCTTATATTCTAAGGAAATGAAGCACGCTTGTTTCCGATAAAAGTATTACCATATTACAAATGAGATAAGAAATTTGAACTTTCTTTGCTACCTTTTATTTTAAAAGTTCCCAACTTGGTTCATGATGCAAAAGAATTTCAATTTTACAATTGCTTTCCAAACACCAATTATAAAACTAGGCAAACTGAAGAAACAAACAGAAGTAGGTAACATAGACCTTCTCTCAGAAACATCCTACCAGACAGCTAAAGAGATCATATGCCCATGGTATAAAGAAACAATTTATGACCAAGAAAAGAAACAGTAGGGAGAAACAAGCCACACAGACTTTCCTGACAAAAGCTGGGTTAAAGCTTTTCAGTAGTACTTAAATGACTGAACTAAAATCTGAGTGGTATCTTAGATGGAATTAAACAAGACTTGTTACTCCAAGCTGTTAAAAGGAATGTTGAATGTTGTTACTTGCAATTGCCTCTACATATCAAAGAGGCAAGTGGATATATCAACCCAGATAAGGTATGAGTAACATCACTAATACCATTTGGCCCTACTAAGCCCTCTGCTAATCCAGGAGAAAGAACCTTGGTGTTTTTTATAGGGCAAAGTAGCCCATTCTGTCCTATATCTAGAAAAATATGACATTCAACTAGAGAATGTCAAGGCTGACCAGGATACTCTCCAATACAGCATTAAGACTCCTAACCTGTAATTCAACAACCTATGATACGAAAATTTAGGTAAATTCATTTTACTGCAAGGATATTGGCAGCTTTTGTTCAGTTTCGTGTGTTTATTTTAAGGAATAAGGCGACATCAGGGGATTTATTTATCCAAGGCCTAACACAATAGCATACAGAGTTGGGGGAAAGGAATTTGAAGATCCATAGTTAATTTTTCCACATTGAAATTCCCCATCAACAAAACCTCTTGTTTCTGAATTATGACTATTAAGACTTCTGAACCGACCAGAGGTCATCATGCACACAGCAGGCCTTCAATTTTAAGTTGAATACAAATTTCACTAAGTACAAGGCAAAACAAAAACAGACAAACAAAAGTGGATAACTTAATAATGTAGTACAATTGTTAAAAATCCAAATTGTGATGTGACATTAAAAACTTTTCAAAATACTGATAATTCTAATTTTTATATCTATGATTATTACTACCAAAGACTGTGAAAGTTCTTTTTTAGTTGAATACAGTTGATTGATGACAAATCCTTTCAAGGAATCATCCAAATTCTCTGCTCTACCAAATGAAAGCTGGAAGTACTTTTTTATTTTTATGAGACAGGGTCTAGCTCTGTTGCCCATGCTGGAGTGCACTGATGCTATCTTGGCTCACGGCAACCTCCACCTCCTGGGCTCAAGCCATCCTCCCATCTCAGCCTCCAAGTAGCTGGAATTACAGGCATTTGTCACCATGCACAGCTAATTTTTGTAGAAACAGGATTCCACCATGCTGCCCAGGATGGTCTGAAACTCCTGAGCTCAAGCGATCCACCTGCCATGACCTTCCAAAATGCTGGGATTACAGGCATGAGCCACTATGCCTGGCCTTGCATGTACTTTTTTCTTTTTGTTTTGTTTTAAACCGTCTCAGCAAATACATGGCTCTTAAAAACAGACACGTCCATTTCCATGTCTCCCACAAAACATCTGAGTAATGTCCTCCAGATAATGTGTGCTAAACTTCGAGTTTTGAATACTGCTTTAAATTATTGCTATCACTTGTATATGACTATTGTTTACCAAGCACTTGTATATATTACCTAATATGTACTACAATCCAATAAAGTATGTATTTATCAGAAAAAATAACTGAGATTCAGAAAAACTATGAGAATTAAATAAAGTCACTCACCTTGTGAATGATATAGCCAGGTTTTATAACTATGTGTGTTCAGTCACAAAGTTTATGCTTTTCCCCAATATCTTCTTTAACTATAAACATGTATTTAATGCCCACTAATTATGCTAGAAACTTTGAAATTTTGTCTTACTCTGGTAATTTTCATGAGGATTACGTATGTATCATGCTTGATAGTTTATTTTCAAAGTTTAGCAGCCAAGGCTTTATTTACTCTAATGTTCCTGCCAGCTTGGCCTACATTCAATGCTTATAAATAAATAATTTCATTTCAGCTCAAGTATGATGAGTATCCTTTCCATACTGACCACATTTCTAATTAAAGTGAGGTCAACTACAACAATAACAAAGTTAATAGAGGAACTATACTACTCAACAAAGAAGACAAAAATACTCCCAATTTAAACAATTTCTGAATTTTTCCATGAAGGCAGGCAGTTCCCACTGTCAAAATTGTCCCATATAATTAATATTTATTATTAATGCAGACACATTACTGACAGGAAGAAGCATTTATTTAGAGCTCCTAATCGCTAGTCTAACTTTACATCTAACAGGGAAAAGAGTTGCCTAAGGCCTGTCCCTAGCTGACAATGGTCATTGGGGCAGAGACTTCAGTCATTCTCTGATTTAGTATTCTTCAGTTGTTCAAAATTATTTAAAAAACCCACCCACACTTTATCTATATGTGGACACACACACGTAAAGGAGCAGATGTGTGTGCAAACCTTAAAAGAATCTAAACTATTTAATAACAATAAAGACTAATATGGACAGAGTTAAAATTCTGAAGTATAGGAATTCTGTGTGTTGATAGTTTTCCTTCTCCATTTTGTAAAATCCTTACATTACTCTACTACCTCCATCTCTTCCAAGAGGAATTTCTGTTTTCTCACACCTGTTCCATGGCAGGTAGACTATACAATTGTCTGGGATCTCTTCTCCCCAGGACACTCCAGGATCCTACTCACCTAGGATGGCCTGTTCTGGAGAGGTGGGAGGGGTCAGAGGCATCCCACAGTTACTTGGGTCCTTCACACTACCAAGCCCTTGCTGCCCAACTGTAATGTGGCCTCCAGCACTGGCAACACTCTGAGGAACCGGGATGTCATTCTGAGAGATCAAAACAAATGCTGAAGGGTAAACCATCCGAACACCACCTATAAGCAAAGAGAACAAGGAAAGAACCAGGACTGAGAAAGAATTCACACAAGACTCCCAATTTTATGATTCCAGTGGTGAAAATGAGATGCTCATGAAGTACTGCCAAAAGTGATAGGCTCCATTCTCTCACAAGTTAATAGCTGTTTAAACATGTGTTCCAACATGATGCATTTGGAATACAGGGACCAAGGGTGCTTCAGGCAAGATAACTACTCAGCATATACCATTGTGTCAAGAGAATTTCTTTAAAAAGATGGGAAAATTATGGAGATTATTTATGATGAATCTAAATGATTATCTTCTTAAATTAAGGAAGAGGAAGAAGAACAAAGTTCTTCAGGCAAAATATTTTCTCTTACCAACAATTACTTCAACTGCCACAGGGAAATCATCATCATATCCCAACTCGTCTTCCTCTTTCGATTCCTCTTTCTTTTTTAGCACCATCGGGTAGAAATACTGCCATTCCTCAATCAACTTACGAGTGGCTGGGTCTGACATCTTGTATGCTTGGCCTGTTAGCGTCCCATTTAAGCCATAAGGACTTACCAGTACTATAGGGGGAGGAGAAACACATGTTAAACATTAGAGAAATAATTTCTACTTAAGTGCAACACTACATATGTGGTAATTTTAGATTACAGTATCACTTAATGTACATTGTTCTTTATTTCCTAACTCTATTTAAAGTACGATTTAAAATAAATTTTTTTAAAAATTATTTTTGTAGAGACTGGGTCTCACTATGTTGCTCAGGCTGGTCTTGAACTCCTACGGTCAAGTGATGCTCCCGCCTTAGCCACAAAAGTATGATATTTTGAAGTCTCTTATTTTAAAATTTCTTATTATTTAAACACCTCTCACTTCCCACAATTTTTAAAGGAAATAAAATATGGATAGTCCAATGTTATCAGACAGCTATGCTTTGAAGCATATACATATGTTTAATAATAGCTTGTACAATATAAACACTGAACCTTCCAAAACAGAAGAAAATCATTCAACACATATACCCCAAATGCTGCCTAAAACTTGAATACTCTTGTGGTTCCGGAGACTCCCTAAACATCTGTGGTAATCAAAGAATAACATATAAATAAAATTTCTAACAGTGGGAAAGTCTTAATATAAAAAAGCTTGAAGCATAATAGCTATCATTTCTGTTTTGACTGTTTTAGAGGTCTGTTGATAAAACAACTCTAAGTAAAATTTTATTTAACTCAATGTAAAGGACCCAAAATTCATCTTCTTTCAGTATTTGACCTTGATGTCATTTTCAGAGTCTGACACAAAAATATAGTTAATATAGTACTGTGAATTACCCAGCCAGTTCACAGCCTTGGAGTGAGTACTTCAATCTTCCAAATAATACTTTTCTAAAGATAAAGACTACTTTTTCTTAATTCTAATTTTTTACAAAAACTCAGCATGGTCATTAAACGGAATGTCTTCTTTTTTTAATTTTTTAAAGAGCTAGATCATATGTCACATCAATCAAGAGAGAGATAGCTATAGACACTACATGTTTCGTGGAGTCTTTCTGCTGTTCCTCAATGATCCAAATGGGATAAAAATATTGACTCCAACACACACAATTAATCAAATGTAATTTTTTTGCAATAATGCTTCCAGGAAATTCCCACATCAATTGGGATAATTATGCTCATCATAATTATCCATAAGGACAGCAACTGCCTTAGTATGGTCTTCCTCCACACCAATCATGGAAAATAAGCAGAAGAATGCTCCACAAAAGTATTCTAAGACTTCCATCAGTGACAAAAATCAGAAAAATTAAAAGTGGTCTATAGGGACCTGGTATTCCTAACATTATTGTTCCCAACTTTGAAGATTAGAAAGTAAGTTCTCTTCCCTCATGACTAGTTATTCCTACTGTTATTACCATAACTAAATGCTTTTATTCTGAGTGATAAAATGTTGGATGAAGTCAGAAGGTCCTGAGCACTTTTACACTCAAGAAAACAGTATTTTAAAAATCCTGACAAGCCATAATTTGCAAATACTGTACAATTTGTACTACACAGTTTAAGAATTGGGTTTTGAATATTCTAGTAGTTCATACACTAAACACCTAACTTTACACAGCTTAAAATTTATTGCAGTAGGGGAGTTGGAGTTAAAAATTAGGACACAGTTAAATGTGGATTCAATGTTCTTTCTTATTTCAAAAAAAAAAAAGTTTTATTATCTTTGGGGCAAGAAACAGATGCTTTCATTGAATTAAGTCAGAATAGTTTATAGAAAACAAAAAACAAATACAATGGAGTCTAAATGCTCATGACCGGCTGTTACAACAATTATAATATTTTAGTCAAGTCTGTTAAAATAACAGTGTTTTTTAAAATTATATTGTGTGATATGCTAAGACCATTTCAACCAGACATCTCTAATAATGACATATGACTGAACCAAAAAAAGATTGCCTCCATATGGTTCAATCTAATATTATAACATTTAAAAGCTGTTACTCACAGAAAATTCTGAATTCCAAAGACAAAACAAAGATTTGTAATGCTCAGATCAAAAGGACATGAAGTTATTTTGGTGATATCTAGGTGGTAAAGCTGAGAATTAATGAAAATATGAATGTATGAGTTAAATTACAACTAAATATCTATTACCAATGGAGTTTAAAATTAAAACAAAGGAACATCGCTGAAGAAACTATACACTGTATAATTCTAGAACTTTGATTCTGATTCAAATTTCAAATACTAAGTATAATGGTAATCTTCTATAAACCATTACATCCCTAAAACCTTGTTAATAAACACAACAATGAAAACCTTTAATTTGTGACTTTGGTCAATTACTCATTGAATTATATTTTTCAAGTATTTATAGATTTTCTTTTGTTCTGAAGGAAATTCTACATTTTATTCTTACAAAAGAATATACATAAGACCATCTTATATATGTGAGAAGCTTCAGCAAAAAACTAACACACTATTACTACTTAATTATGAAATGGTAGTCTTTTCTTCCTTCTTCAAAATCTGACCCTTATGCTTAGTTTTACAATGTCCATTTAAGATAATGTCTCACCCTGCAAAACTTTACTGGGCAAGATGGTTATCCACTTGGTGGTGGATAGGGGTGGAGAGCAGGAACATCCACACTTACCTTGAAATGGTGCAGGTGAAGATTGAGCCATGTGTATATGCTCCTCATTGATCAAATAAATTGGCTGGTGCTGGGCAATCTCCACACTTGTGCATACATTACTTTCTCCATGTAGAAAGAATGTGAAAGCACAGGACAAATGCTCACTACAAAAGAGAGAATGAGAAACTCAACTTTATATTTTGGTAAGAAATGGGTGCTAGAAACAGGAACTACAGGTAAGATACAACTCTACTTTATCAACCGTCCAGTAAGGCTGACTTCTAATTATGGGCAAAACAGAAACTTCTAATTCATTATTGACAAACTAAGCCATCAGATAAATCTGGAAATATGAATATACTGCAGTGAGAACTTCTGTAAGTTACTGTACAAAATGTTTCCAGTTTCATTTGCATAAAATCTCTTATGCCAACTATAAATGCCTAAGAACAGAGAATTGAAATAGTTTTCTATTGTCTCAGTGTCCAGCACATGACAAGCCAGTGGTCACTGAGCCACTTTAAAAAGTAAGTATTTTAAGTGTTTATTCATTTATTTGACAAAACGTGTTAAGTGTTATAATGCTTGAAAGGAAAAAAATGAAATAAAATTAAAATGTTTCTCTATCACACAGTGACACATATATATTCTTCTTTGACCAGTATGTTTAGATAACATTTTTTGTTTTACCAAAATATGACATTTCACCAAAGGAAACACCCAGTCTTGGTATCTGGGTATTTAGCATGACAGAGTAAATTCAAGATAGTGAGTATAATTTTAAAAGAATTTTGAAAAAAGTTTTTAAAAACCCTTGATACCATACTTCTAAGTTTATAAAGTTCACACAAGCAAAAATGTACATAATTTGAACATCTATAGGTATAAAATAATATAAATAGTAAAAACACTCTGTCCTTTATGAAAATGACACTAGCAACACACCATCTTCTACATACATTATACCTAGCACATTAAATAGGACCAAAATATAGTTTTACTGATTGTGGATTGGCTTATTTTTCAACTGTAAATTGTGGCTAAGGGAGTTTGAGCTGACTTATCCCTATTCATGCCCACTATTCCATGTAGTTACTAGCTTATTTGTAAGAAGCTGGCGGGAGAAATAAATGTAGGCCATAGCCACAGAACATGTTCTCTTTCCCACTGAGTCCCAACTGTGCATGAGAACAAATACAACCAACATTTATCTAAGAACGGTGCAAGAAGTCTGAAGTGACACTGAAGAAAACACAGTCCTTGCCCTCAAGGAGCATATTCACTAGCAAGAGACTGATATGAAAGCACACAAATAAAATAAAGCCAGGCACAAACATACAAATAATAATAAAATGCCATAGAAAGGCTAAGGAGTAGTGATTTCTTCAATTTAGAATACATGAATGCTTTAAGAAGACAAGAACAAATGAAAATGTGAGAAATATCCATTCAGGTATTTTGCCCAGCTTTTAATCTGGTTGGTTTCTGCTACTGACTTGAGTTCCTTAGATATTCCACATATTAATCCCCTGTCAGATATATAGTGTGCAAATATTTTCTCCTATTCTGTGGGTTACCCTTTCACTCTGTTGGTCAATTCCTTTGCTGTGCAGAAACGTTTCAGTTTGATATAATCCCATTTTCTGTATTTGCTTTTATTACCTGGATCTTTGAAGTTTTATTTTTAAAATCCTTGCCCAGATCAACGAATGTGAAGAAGGATTTCTCCTATGGTTTCTTCTAGTTGTTTCATCGTTTTTTATTTTTTTGAATTGGTTTCGTATGTGGTGAGAAACAGGGGTCTAGTTTCATTTCTCTGCATGTAGAAATTCAATTTTCCTAGCATCATTTTTTGAAGACATTATTCTTTCCTCCAGTATGTGCTCTTGGCACCTTTTAAATCAAGTGTCTATTGATAAGTGAATTTATTTCTGGGTTCTCTATTCTGTTCCATTGATTTATGTGTCTGTTTTTATGCCAGTGTCATGCCATTTTGACCACTATAGCTTTATAGTATATTTTGAAGTCAGGTACTGTGATGTATCCCCCCACCACCGCTTTGTTCTGAAAATAAAACATGCAAACGGCCAACAGGTATATATAAAAAATGTTCAACATGAGTAATCAGGGAAATGCAAATCAAAACCACAGTAAGATATCCCTTCACTTCAATTAAAATGGACATCATCAAAAAGATAATAGATAACAAGTGTTGGCAAGGATGTGAAGAAAAGAGGACATTTATACAGTGTTGGTGGGAATGTAAATTAAGACAGCAATTATGAAAAACAGTACAAAGATTTCTCAAAATGTTAGAAATACAACTACCATATGATTCAGTAATCCCACCACTGGGGATATACACAAAGGAAATGAACTCAGTATGTCGAAGAGTTATCTGCACTCCCATGCTTATTCATGATTATTCACAATAGTTAAGATATGGAATCAACCTAAGTGTCCATCAACGGATGAATGAATAAAGAAAATGTGGTATATAATACACAACGGAATACTATTAAGTTATAGAATGAAATCCTGTCATTTGAGACAACATGGATGAACCTGGAGGACATTATGTTAAGTGAAACAGGTCAGACACAAAAAAACAAATATCACATGAATCTAAAAAAGCTGATCTCATATAAGTAGAGAGCAGAATTGTGATTATCAGAGGCAGGGGAGGGGAAAGGAAGAGATGGAGGAGGTTAGTCAACAGTTACAGTTAACACAATACGTTCTAGTATTCTAATGCACAGTAGGGTAACTAGTCAACAGTAATGCATTGTATATCTCAAAATAGGTAAAACAGAGAATGTTCTTACCACAGAGAAATGATAAATGTTTGAGGTTATGGATTTGTTAATTACCCTGATTAGATCATTACACACTATATACTGGTATCCAAGCATCACTTTGTAGCTCATAAAGACATACAATAATTATGTGTCAATTTAAAATAAAATAGAACTAAAAAAAAAAAGAAAATAGGGGTTAATAGTAGAAAGAAAAGAAAAAGCATGAGGCAAAGAACAGATGTGGTTATGAGAAGGATGTCGTTTGGAAACTCTTAACAGAGGAATGGTGGGATGTGACTGGAAAGGAGTCAAAAAAAGGATGTTGGAGGCCATCCCTTGAGACATCGAAAGACTTGTATATGCAAAATAACAGGGAGTTAATTTTAAGGATTAGTTTTAGAAAGTTTAAAGAATTGTTATAAAAATTTCAAAGTATTTTCATTTGAATTTGCTATGTCCCAAAACACAAACGGTGAGAAGCATAAATTAAAAAAAAAAAAAATCAAAATCAAATCAAATATCTTTTATATTGATAACTTAAAAAAACCAAAATGTCCTTTTAAAAGAGACACTGAAAACAAGAAAAATAGAAGTTATAGTGGAGCCGGGTGTGGTGGCTCACGCCTGTAATCCCAGCACTTTGGGAGGCTGAGACGGGCGGAGCACAAGGTCAGGAGATCGAGACCATCCTGGCTAACACGGTGAAACCCCGTCTCTACTAAAAACACAAAAAATTAGCCGGGCGAGGTGGCGGCGCCTGGAGTCCCAGCTACACGGGAGGCTGAGGCAGGAGAATGGCGTGAACCCGGGAGGCGGAGCTTGCAGTGAGCTGAGATCGCACCATTGCACTCCAGCCTGGGCGACAGAGTGAGACTCCGTCTCAAAAAAAAAAAAAGAAAGTTATAATGGAGATATAACAGAAGCCACCAGTAACTATATAACTTTTGGTAGGTTATTTCATCACTCTGATCAGTTTCCATATATGTAAAAGCACCTGTTAGTGCAGACTGCTGGGCCCCTGAGGCTCTGATTCAGGAGTTTTAGGGTGGGCCCCATAAATCTGCATTTTTAACAAGTTCCCATGTGATGCTGCTGCTGCTCCTGGCTCAAAGGCCACACTTTGAGAATCACTGGATTTGATAAAGCCTAAATCCCAACTATTAAATTCTATTTTTTCTAAGATCATGTAAAACAAGGACAGGAACGACAGCACTGACACTAAAGTTGAATCCCCTGTGACCTAGCAACAGCACTTCTAAGAATTTATCCTACATATAAAACTATGGTACTGAGTAGTTATAGATTATAGCACTGCTTGTAATAAAGTCTGAAAAACACTAAAATGCCCACCAGTAGAGGACCTGTTAACTAAACCGTGGTATACAGCTACAAAGTAATGCCCTGCGGCCAAGTAAAAGGAAATGATCACACTGGTACGGAAACACCTCCAACAAGGACTGTATGAGAAAAAAGGAACAAGGGACAAAACAGTATGAATAATATACACCCAGTTGTATAAAATGGGAAAGTGGGGAGAAAAATATTTCCACACACAATTTGCTTACATTGGCATACCATTTTTCTGAAAAGATCATTTAAAAAAAACTAATAATGGCTGGGCAAGGTGGCTCACGCCTGTAATCCCAGCACTTTGGGAGGCAGAGTTGGGCAGATCGCTGAGCTCAGGAGTTCAAGACTAGCTTGTGCAACATGGCCAAAAATACAAAAATTGCAAAATTTTTGTATCTATCTCTACAAAAAATACAAAAATTAGCTGGGTGTGGTGGCACTGCCTGTAGTCCCAGCTACTCAGGAGGCTGAGGTAGGAGGACTGCTTGAGCCTTTGAGGTTGAGGCTGCAGAGGGCCCAGATCATGCCACTGCACTCCAGCCTGGGTGACAGAAAGACTCTGTCTCAAAACAAACAATCCCTAATAACTTTGGTTGGTTCCCTTGGGGAATGAAATGGCATGACTAAAGGAGAAAGAGAGAATTCACAATATTCTTTTATACTTGTTGAAATGTGGGGTCATGTGTCACACAGAAGGCAATGTGAAAGCAAGATCTGAGGAAGCCCTTGCCTCCTATCCTTATGCAGCGCTGCTTGTTGGCCCAACCAGGGGAGTGCTCTAGAGGAATCCACGGTGCTTCCATCTGGCATACTTGGCGCTTAGTCAAAGCCTGCTGAGACCCTGATTTTGTAATCCAACATACTAGTTACTTGATTAGCAACCCATCAATATCTTTATCCAAAGCAATGCTAAAAATGGTGAAATAAAAACTGCACTGAGAACCGAATCCTGTGTCATCTCATCAGATAACTCCAAGTTAAAAATTCAACAGTGAGTTGTCACTCATTCTGCTCTAAAGAGAATAATCAAAAAGGTTATGTCAAATGTCTTGATAAAATATGGACACATAACTATCATATTTCTCTGATCTAGAAATCTGCCTGTAAGTAAAACCCAGGTGTTTTCATACAAAGTCCAACCTCCCTTATTTCACAGATCAAATTTGAAATTGTTAAAATGAGATCAGATTTGAGAATGAACACTGAAGGGGTTCTACAAATAAAAAGTATAGATATGTTAGGGTATATGAGAAGTGGGAGGTAAATCTTTATTACAAGTTCTATAGCATGTTCTTTCTTCTTGTCACTTATTACTCACTTTTACCTGAACCTTTACTCACCCCATTTCTCACCCCATTTATTTCATATACTTTCATTAAAATTTTTAAGAGACTATGGAGATCATTAAAGTCAACCTCTTTCTGATTCAGAGGAAGGCAAGACTGTGCCCAAAGTTACACAGCAAGTTCAGAGCACAGTGGGAATAAAAACCTGGTCCTTCTTAACATAGCGTATAGTACATCCAAGATTTTCTACCTTCGATCAATGCTGCCTTCACCCCTATTCAACATCAACATAAATCAGACACAATGTAACTTAAACTAGTCCCTGCATCAATTCTACTATCTCCCTTACTCCTATAGGCCAGAAGATACTATCAAATGAATACATAGAACCAAAAACATGGCAAGGTCAAAGGAAAATTGGAGCTTTACCTCTGTTCTCTTGGGGGCACATCACTTGACAAGTATTCCACGCCTCCTCAATTCTGTTTATTCTCCACTCTACTCAGTAAATCAGGTCTGATTCAACTAATTCTTTGTTTAACCTCTTTCTCACCTTAAAAATCTCTGCAGTTAAACTTCACTCGCCCTTCCCTAGAGATTCCTTTCTTTCTGTGAAGGCACTCCTATACTTACTCTCTTCCATCACGAATAATCTTTATTTCTTCCTCAATTTGCTTCAGGTAACCCAACCCTGAAGCACCTCCTCTTGATCATGCTACCCATTTTTTCACCCTCTACCAACTAATATCAAGTAACTAATATATAAATAAAATGATAAAAAATGGAGACATTAATACTAGTATCATCACTAAATAATCTACAAAGAAATGAAATAAATAACTTTTCTAAGTATCATAAAAGAAATAAATAAGGAACTAAGAAAATAATGGGAGTTGGGGTCTATTCTAAAAAGGGATTGGTCAGAGGAAAGCTTCTCTGAAAAAAAAAAGCAGGGGAACGAAGCATTTAAACTGAAGTTTGAATCATAAGAAAAAGCAAAGTGGTAAAAAACTATTACAAAAAAACTGAAAATTATATGTGCAAAGGTATGGAGTTGAAGAGTTTGCCATTTATAAAGACATTTTTGAAAGGCAATGCGGTTACATCACTGAGAAAATGAAAAAAACTAGTGTAATTAAACCTACTGAAAAGACGAAGATTATCAGAGTAGCTAAAATAAAATAAATCCATCTACATATTGCACAAAAGGCATGCAAAGTAAAATTACACCAAAAGTTTAAAAAAGTGTAGAAAATCATATGCCAGATGAATTCTAACAAGAATAAACCTGGTATAGGAATAACAATAAATAAAACAATGAAATATTTTAAAACAAGTTCATCAATAAATATACAAAGAGAAATTCAAGAAGAAAAGTAATCAACCATGAACATGTACACAGCCACAATGGCATGCAATATAGCTCGGAAATACATACAGAAAAAATCAGAATAAGGAGAAACCGACAAGTCTAAAATTAATAAATATTTTAACACGTCTTCTAGTGAATACCATGGCCTTCCAGAAAGAAAGAACGTATAATCTTTCCATGAATACATGGAAGAGCTACAAAAATTGAATATGTAACAAGACACAAGACAAGTATTACATTTCAAAGAAATGATGATACACACAGTCTACACACTCTTATTGGTTGGGTGTTTTGTTTTTTTTTTGGAGACAGAATCTCTCTCTGTCACCCAGGCTGCAGTGCAGTGGCACGATCTCAGCTCACTGCAACCTCCACCTCCCAGATCAAGCGATTCTCATGCCTCAGCCGCCTAAGGAGCTGGGATTACAGATGTGTGCCACTACGCCCTGCTAATTTTTGTATTTTTCATGGAGACAGGGCTTCACCATTTTGGCTAGGCTGGTCTCAAATTCCCGACCTCGGGTGACCCACCCACCTCGGCCTCCCAAAGTCAGTATACGTATTCTTTAACAACAGTGTAATTTAGTTAGAAATCAATAGTTTTGTTTTTTTCAAAGGTTAAAATAAAATCCTTTTGTTTGAAAACTTAAACGTGTACTTCCTAATAAATCATGGGTTACAGAAGAAATCACAATGGAAATCACAAAATATTTAAAACTGAATGACAACAAAAGTAATACATGTCAAAATCTACCAGAAACAGTACTTACAGAGTAATTTATATCCTTATAGGCCTAGAAGTCTTAAAAGAAATGAAGAAAGCAAAGAGTAAACACAATAAAACAGAAGGAAGAAAATAATGACAAAAATGTGTATTATTAATAAAATAGGAAAAAGCAATAGAAAGGATTAACAAGATAAAACTTCTTTTTTGAGCAGACTAATGATGACAAAAATACTAGGTATGACTGATTTAAGGAGAGGGATGAAAGATGTATGTGCAGGGAGCTAAGTGCTCTAATAAACAATCCTGGGAACAAAAATAGAGGAAATAACTACAAACAAAGAATGAACACTTTTAACAAAAAAACACTATAAATACAGTAACTTTATGCCAATAAATCTGATACATAAGAAATAAGTAATTTTCTATAAAAATAAAAGAATTTGAAAACAGTAAGTAAAAAAAGACATCCACCCACTTCAATACCATCTTAGAAGGATTTACCAAATTTTCAAGGCTCAACACATTTCTCTTATTCAAACTGCTTCAACAAATGATGTGATGAATTAACATCAGCAAATCTATGAAATTACTACAATGCATTAACAGATGAATGAGAAAAATCAAAGAATCTATCTCAATACCTACAAAAGAAGCATGTTAAATTTCAGGAAAAAAAAATTCAATAATAATTATTTCTAAAACTCTTAGGGAACTCTGGGAATCAAAAGGAACTGACCGAAACAGATAAAGCAATTGTCTTGCTTCATGTCAAAACTTTACAAGAATCCCTTTTAAAAAATGGAGCAAAACAAAGATAAGTGCTTTTCTACACAACACTGCCCTAGATATCCAAGTCAATGCAATAAGACAAGAAAAGAAAAAAGGTGGTATAAAAATTAGAAATGGGCCAGGTGCGATGGCTCACGTCTGTAATCCCAGCACTTTGGGATGCTGAAGTGAGCGGATCACGAGGTCAAGAGATCAAGACCATCCTGGCTAACACAGTGAAACCCGTCTCTATTAAAAATACAAAAAAAAAAAAAAAAAATTTAGCCAGGAGTGGTGGCGGGCACCTGTGTTCCCAGCTACTCTGGAGGCTGAGGCAGGAGAATGGCATGAACACGGGAGGCGGAGCTTGCAGTAAGCCGAGATCGGGCCACCGCACTCCAGCCTGGGCAACAGAGTGGGGGGGAAAAGAAAAGAAAAATAAAGGAAGTGGCGATGCTATCTTTATTTGCAGATGGATATAATTTTCTTGGATTTCCTATGTAGATAATATATAGACTAAGAGAACTAACAAAAGAGATCAAGAAAGTAGATAAGGTTGGTAGATACAAATTCAATAATAGTTGTATTCCTACAAAAAACTTAGAAAATATAATGGGAAAAATATATTCTATTAGCAATAGCAATAAAAACTGTAAGGTACCCAGAAAATAAACCAACAAAAGACAGCTTAGGTTTCTTGGAGAAATTTATAGAATAGTCTGTTTCAAGAATATAAAAGAATATATAAAGTCTTTTAAAAGATGTATCATATTCCTGGATATAATAAATACCATAAAGATTATAATTTCCCCAAAATGACCTAAAAATTCCATGTAATTCTAATCAATAGCCTAAGTTTTTGACAAGCTGATTTTAAAATTTATATAGAACAGAGTCAAGAATAGCCAACCCGATTTTAAAGAAAGAAAAAAAAAGTGAGAGACAACCTGCTAGTATCACTATTTATAATTAAACCACAGTGATTATAACAGGATAATAATGACTCAAGGACAAAGAGGTCAATGGAACAGAACAGGAAACTCAGAAATCAACCCTCCAATGGCCCAGTAATCCCCAACATCCAGCCCCAGGTACCCTTCTAACCAAATTGCCTATTGCTCTCTCCCCTTTCTTCTCTGCATTCCAGCTTAATAAGCTTTCTATTATTCAAACAAAACAATTACAATTTGAAATTACTGTTCCCTGTAGCTAGAACTCTCTTCCTTTCAGATATCAACATGGCTCCTCTCTTTACCTCTTACAAGTTTTCCTTAAATGCCAAGACTTCATCAAGACTGTTCTTCTCCACAAAATTTAGTTACACTCCCCATGGGTCTCTTCCCTATTTTTTTTCCAATAGCACTCATCACACAGATACACTACCCACAATGCTCAGAGGCTCTGTGGACCTAAAAACAATTTGCAAACTATAAGGCTCTCTATATATTATGTTCTTTCTATAGATACTGGAAACAAAGGGAGATGAAGGTGAGAGTGACAGGAAGGAGGAGAGGAGACAAGGAGAAAGGAAAAGAAGACCGATAGGGAGAGGAAATGATGGTAGAGCAGAGAGGGAGAAGAATACAGGAAAGGGTAGTGGGGATAAGGAAGTAAAGAAGAAGAGAGGGAGAAGAGGATGGGGTAGAAAAAATGTTTCTGGGATCTACTTGGGACTGTAGTGTATGAGTTTGATTAGGTGGTTTTTTTTTTAAAAAAAATCACATTCAAGAATATAATTACAGCACTGGAAAGCATTCATATTAAGGACTTTATAGAGGTTTGTTCCATAGCTTTACGCTTGCCACCTTTTATATTTTTAAAAATTAAAGTGTAAATTTTGAGGAACAACAGTAAAACAAATGCTAGAATATTTATGACTAATAAACACCTGGGCTTATACCTGAAATTTGTTCACAAGAACATCATTTTAAGTGCCCCATCAAACACCACTGATAAGAGAGGAAACCACTATAAAAATCATTAAACTATTTTCAAAATAAAAACTTCTTACTTCAAGTACACTACATGACTTAGGGAAGTTTATTCAAACTAAAAACCCTTTTCACTGGGTGCCTTATTTTCATATTTCACATGTGTTACAAATATGTCTCCAAATATTTCACCAGATGTTTCTAACTCTTTATTCCAAGCTTCAAAGATCCATTTTTTCCAGAATTAAAGTAAGAAAAAGACCATCAAAATATATTGTTTTAAAGTACTTCTGGGTAAATACGGTCATGTCAGTTTGTGAGTAGTACAAGATCCTCACTCCTCCACTTCACCTTGGAGCTTCCCTAGACATCAGAATTTTAAAAAACATATTTTTGGCTCTCTAAAGTATGACTCATGAGTGTGTGCGTGTATGTGTACATATATCCCTTTTAAAAACACATAAAAGGAAACTGTGTTAGAGAAAGCCCATCTACTGCTTAAGTGCTAAATAGCTAAACACAACATAAACTTATTCCTTCCTGGCAATTAGTGAAAAAGAAAACATTCAATATTAGCACTGCTATACAATCACTCCATGAGCTACTTCTCCAGCCTCACTCAGTCAAACTACTTCAAGACGGAATGCTCTCTGTGAGTGCCACTCTGGTTCACACCTCTATGGTTTTGCTTGTGTTGGTGTTTTGCTTAGAATAAACTTCTCCTATTGTTCATCTAACCCCTATTTATCTTTTCCAGGAAATTACCTTTAAAGCCCCAGAAGAGACTAAAATGCTCCCATACATCTCTGTGTATACCTCAATCACATCACTTCAGTTTTTATAAGTTTAGGTTTAGCCCATCTCCCTAAATTTTGTGAGGACAGGAATCATATTTTACCTATCACTTTGGACCCCAGAACTTAGTATGGTGCTTGCCATTGGTAGATGCTACATTAGCGTTTCTGACGCATTATAACATTCCCCTAAAATTTTCTGGCATTTTACTAGAAGACGCAGAAATAAAGCCTAGAATTCTGAGTCATGAGGTGCGGAAGAACACAAATGTAAAGCTCTGATAATCCAGCGAGGAATATACCAGGGCATACACATCGTTAGCCTTGAGAATTTCTGATAATCTCTCTAAGCATTCTTCTGATGGGAGCCTGCATGAGGCATATTCCTGACAGTTATGGAGAATAATAGTGTTGACTCTCTTTGTAGCCTAAGGTAGCCTATATTGTCTGGGCTAGAAAGGCAACTAGCATAGCAGTCCAACATCTCTTCAACTTTCTCCATAGAGTCTTCTCATCTTAGCTCTTCCCACGGAGATCTCTCTTCTTTGCTACCAACAGTACTCACCTCTCACTGGGCACCCATACTATCAGAGAAACTCAGGCTAGGTCACGCCCGTAATTCCAGCACTTTGGGAGGCCAAGTGGGCCTGACGTTAGGAGTTCAAGACCAGTTTGGCCAACACGGTGAAACCCCGTCTCTACTAAAAACACAAAAATTAGCCAGGCATGGTAGTGCAGCCTGTAATCCCAGCTACTCGGGAGACTTAAGCAGAAGAATAGCTTGAACCCGGGAGGCGGAGGTTGCAGTGAGCCGAGATTGCGCCACTGCACTTCAGCCTGAACGAAAAAGCTAGACTGTCTCAAAAACCAAAACAAAAAGCAGAGAAACTCACTGAACAAACATTCACTAAGCACACCTATCTTTGTGCCAGACACTGTACCAAATTTAGGGATGTATACATAAATAAGAGCAGATAGCCCTTGGGTATTTTACAGTTTCCTGAGCAAACTACATAAAAACCTTCAAAAGGAACAAAAATATACAAGCATGGAACTATGGTACTCACTGGCATGCACAGCAAGAGCCCAAAGACTTTAAAAGATGCAGAAATATAAACGTGGAAAAATTCTGGTAGGACACCTCAGGCAAAATTTTGTACTTTAATACCAAATCATTAAAAACAACAACAACAAATCCCTCAACATATAATTATAATGCTGTATCTTATACTGGTTTGTACTATGTAATCTTGACAATTTCTATAAAGAATGGCTGCAACTCATGGAGCAAGGCAAGAGTAGCAGGATACATTTTCCTATCAATTATAAAGTACTATATAACTCACTTAAGCTATACAATATAGTCTGTAATGGCCAAAATTCTATATTCTCGAGGTCCAGTAAGTAAAACTAAAACTATATTCTTATTAATTAATTAATTAATTTAGAGACAGGGTTTCATTCTGTCACTCAGGGTGGAATGCAGTGGCGCGATCATGACTCACTGTAGCCTCGACTTCCCAAGATCCAGTGATTCTCCCACCTAAGCTTCCCGAGTAGCTGGGACCCCAGGCACACGCCACCATGCCAGGCTAATTTTTATATTTTTGGTACAGACTGTGTTTCGCTACATTACCCAGGATCGTCTCGAAGGACCCACCCACCTCAGCCTCCCAAAGTGCTGCGATTACAGACATGAGCCACCACACCCAGCCAAAAACTATGTTCTAATAGAGAAAGAAATTTGCTTTCACTCTATCCTTCTAACTTCATCTCTCACTACTTTAATTTATATGTCCGATGCTTCCACCATTGCCCAGTTTGCTTCCTTCACAGGGCTTGTCAAAATTTACAACTATTAATATTTCATTTATTTTGATGGTCTCCCTCACCATAATGTGAGCTCCATGAGGGGAGAAACCATGTCTGTCCCCTGCCCTCTGTATCCCCAGCAACTAGCATACTGCATGGCACACAAAACCTAACATTCACCGGATAGATGAATGCAGTTTCAGTCATAACCAAAGATTAAATTACTTTTCTTTAGAAAGTCCCATCATGAGATAAAGAAGAACAATTGACATACACAGTGAAGATTTTTAAAGCTGGAAGAAGTTTAATTATTAATAGGAGAAAATAGTATGTCTAGCTATTTTAAAAAGTATCTTTTAAGACTTTTTACTTAAGAAACACAAGGGGTTGGTGTGGGTTATAACTGGGGTAGTTGGGAAAGGACTTGTACAAATGCAAAAGAAAGGACTAGTGTTCCAGATCATTTTATTCTCTTACAATATTCTAAAGTCTCTAAAAAGATATTTTTACTTCTCACGTTGAGTTTTAGAATACAACTATTACATGTGCTTTCAAAATTTATTATGAGTATTAATAAACTCCTGTTCTCTTCATAGTGTATAAGTGTTCTGATAACAGATTCTTAATGCAAAATGCATTCAGATAATAATTGTATCTAAATGCTTTCTGGGGTATGAACTTATCATATTAAAATTTTCAAAGTTGCCATTAATCAAGCCTCTTGCCAGAAGCAATTTGCTTCACTATATAGATCCATATTTGGGAATATTTTGCTAGTATTACTTTACCACTTACTCTCCTTAAAAATGTAGTTTACTTTGGCACCACTCACAAAGACTGCGTTGAGGCTCTTTGCTTGCAGGTATACTGAGCTTTCTCTTATCGGACAGGCCTTAACTTTTACCTCCATTTCAAAAGGCAGTGGCGTTATAGTATCCACATAACGAGACTTGATTAAATTATTTTGTGAAGCTCTGAGGTGCTCTTACTATTTCATGTATCTCCTCTTTCAATTATAAGTTAAACCTGATTACAAGGCAATGAAAATGTCCAGGAAAGTTAATTGCACATAATTTTCTAAAATGAGGCACAGTACTTGTATTATAACTACTAAATTACCATTACAGTTCTATGAATAATCACCCTTCTGAGAAAAAGTTACCAAGTACATTATTACAATACAAAAGCGCCTCATGGAACACTTTACCTACACTGAATAACTACACAAACACATATTGAGCATCCCTAATCCAAAAATCAGAAATGTTCCAAAATTCAAAAAGTTTTGAGTGCCTACATGACACCACAAGAAAACTCCACACATGACCTCATGTGACAGGTCACAGCCAAAATGCAGTCCAAACTTTGTTTCATGCACGTAAATATTGTTTAAATACTGTATAAAATAACCTTCAGGCTGTATGTACAAGGTATATATGAAACAAACGAATTGCACATTTAGACTTGGATTCCATCCCCAAGATAACTCATTTTGTATATTCAGATATTCCAAAATCCAAGGAAATCTGAAATTCAAAACATTCTGGTCCCAAGCATTTCAGATATGGGATACTCAATCTGTATAAGAGCAAAGTTAGGAAGCCCCATGCTTGCTGTTTTCTACCCTTCTATCCTCAATTCTAAGTTATTCTCTGGCAGTAAGTTTGGCACTTGGGTAGTGCATTATAAATTCTTCCAGACTGTAGGGAACCATTCCTGGCACCATAGTGGTATCAGAGAAGCAGCATACTTTGTGTTAATGAAAAAATGGTGCTACTGGCCTAAGGGATGTAATCCTCCCTGGGTACATCACTTATTAAGAGCAAGTGACAGTGAAGAGGCTGTGACTTAGTATGTCCTCAATTCAAAGCCTGGAAGAGTCTGAGGGGCCCCACTCCGGTAGTAAAAACTAATATAATTTTCAAGATGCCAAAATAGATACAAGAGCTGTTCTAGTCAGTGATGCGTGCTTGAATAACCAGAAGCCAACATATGTAAGATTTCAGGATTCTGAAAGTCATCTTACTAAAATATCTCCTGAGGTTACTACACTAGCTAGATTATCTAGTCACAGTCTCTGGACAGCACTTTGAGAATTCAATGGGGAGTGTGTCTGATAGGACACACAGATTAAAGTGGTATTTATATTAGGTAAACTGTAACCACCGAAGTATTTTTATTGCTTACTTTAAGACATGCTTGGAATTCTTCTTCTTTTTTTTTTTTTTTTAAATATAAAACCTTTAATCTGTTTTGGAGGTCACTTTAAAGATAGGGACAAGCAAGGTGTAAGACATGGAGGATGATGAGGAACCACGTAAATTTTTCTACTGTTTTTCTCATTAAATACTAAGGCGTTATATGTCACTATGAACAATCAAGGATCAACTGACACTGAAATACTGCCAAGAGGGCACATATGCTATTGACTCCCTGCCTAACCCCATAGCTCCCTATTGCTAAGCTGAAATGATGTACCTTCCCAAATTACAAAATATGTCTTATTGTACACCTTAAAATCATGAATGTTTATGTTTTACAAAAACATCCAACCATTATGACAGATTCTGACACCGATGGGTGAGCAAGTGGCAGTCACAGTGGAATTCTGGCCAGCTTGAAAGAAACATCGGGACAGACCTCTGATATCTGCCCAGATTCTCAAGCCTGGCTCACAGTGGGAGAAATGACCTGCCAAACGAGTGTGAATCAGATGGAAATTCCAACATGCTGCCCTTCATCAGGCGAACAGCAGCAAGCAGGACTTGTAACTATGTGGTCAAATGGCCAAAACGAAAAAAAAAGGAAAATCTGCTAACGAGTACTGGTGCTAGGTATGCAGCATTTCTTATAGAATGTTATTTCTGCATAATCTACTATTGCATTTCCATTCATCCTTATTCTTTTCCGCAATCCGTATTTCCTCATCTATTTTTTTCCTGCCTCGTTAAATTTATTATATGTAAGCTACCTTAACTACTTCTCTAACGAGATGACGCAGGAAAAAGAGGAGGGAAGGACCCATGTTCGTATTCTTCCCCCCACACTCCAATTCTACCTAAAAAACTGATAAAGCTATAATATTTATTTAAAGGAAGCTAGTATATAACAACTGTATAACATAAAATTATTTTCTGTGTCTATTCACTGTAATGGTTCCAGTTATATTTTTAAAGGCACTGCCTAGCACAAATATAGCACAAAAGAAATCTACCTTTTGAGATCACTATTTCAGAGCTAGCAGCTGGCACTCACTGTGGCTCAGCATCTTAAAGGCCTTCCAACAGTTGGCATTAGCCTTCCAGAGACTAGGACCTTTCATACTCACCATCGCTGCAAAATGTCTTGCTCACTAGTACTCAAAGAAGGTCCCAATTTCCCAGCAAAAGAGAAATAAAACTGGAGTTTACGCTTATTTGATGGAATGCTGTTATCAGCAAATATTTGTCTTCCATACTCTTCCCATGCCACAGAGCTACACCAGAGGCAGGTTTTCTTTTTCTTTCATCAAAACACAGGATGGCCTTCAACCATCTGCACTGCTCATGATCCCAACTCCTCTATCCCTAACATAAGTCGGATAATTCTAAATACATTGATAAGCCCCTAGAAGATTAAAGGTAAAGAAATTACCAAGGTCTCATTTATATTTTGAGAAGATCACTTTAGCTGCAATTCATTATGAAGGAGTTAAAAGGAGAGGCAGAGATGACAGCTAGAAGGCTATGATGGCAGCCCAGGTGAGAGAAAAGCTTGGTTTATATGAGGTGGCAGCAGTGGAGATGAAAAAAGTATGAGTTCAAGACGTGTTTTAGAAACAGGGCTGACATGACACTCAAGCAGAGACACCATGAAGGCGGTAAGACACATTAGTTAGTATGGAACTGAGGAAAGAGGTCAGGGCAATATATCAACATTTTGGAGATGTCCCTTACAGATGGTATTTAAAGGCAATGGGGTGAGTGAGGGCACTGAGGTGTGAGTCTGAGAGACTGCAGACGCACAGAAAGTGACGTGGCTCAACCAGTGCCCTACTGCCGTCAGCTTCTTTAAGGGGGATGGGAGAAAACAAATGCCACAACGTTTTTTGTAGCTAGTACATGACGCATATCTCTTAGTGATATGTCTTCCAACAATAGGGAAAGAGAAAAAAGAAAACTGTGGTGTTTTTTTCCTTAATTTTTGTTTATTTTAGTAACAGAAGCTTCCCCTTCAATCTCATGCATACATACACTTCCAACAGCAGTCGAGTGAATTTATTAGCTGAATCAAACTAATCCATTCATATCTTCTCCTTTTAAAAAGTGAGAATTCACTTAGTAAGAAAATTCACTGAAAACAAATAATGAAGTTAAAAGATCCTATTTGAATCAAATTATCAGTTGAATACAGGATTTCCTAATTAGTAATCACACCTACAAAATCTGATTAATATCACAACCTCAATAGTAACTAACAATAAAGTACATTTCTACTTTAAGTTTCTTCTTTCCTAATGCTAATAAAAGTAGCATAGGAATTCAGTAGTCATTGCTTTTCTTTCGATCAGCCAGGTCATTTACTCCAACAGATCTATCACTTTCCCACTGAATGACTCAGACTGACTTATTCCCTGATTTTAAACTCGTATCAGAACTGGAAACAACTCAGACTCCATGCTACAATGGATAAATTAGGGTACAGTCACACAGTGGAATAGTATACAGCACATAGAGTTGGCCTAAAATTCCACTATAGCTTGTACATGTTTGGGAATCCTCAAAAAAAAAACAAGGAAAGGGGATTTTAACTGATAACAGGAGGCAACTACATGTGATTGGCAAATCAAGCAAAGGTACTTGTACGATGCGTCAATTGACCTAGATGTAGAGAATCTACAGAATTAGTACTGGAGGGACAGTAATGAGAACCCCACGGGAAAGTGCTTCTCAAGCCCATTTCCCCTAAAAACTCCAGGCGCAGGAAGCGTACGTGTTACTAATGAACTTGTGCTCCATACATCAGACACGCTGGGGCGGAAAATGCTAAAATCACTAATTAAAAATAAGGGACCGGATATGGTTTAGTTCTGTGTCCCCATCCAAATCTCATCTCGAATTATAATCCTCATGTGTTGAAGGAGGGGCCAGGTAGCAGGTGACTGGGTCTTGGGGGTGGACATCCCTGTTGCTGTTCTCATGATAGAGTTAGTTCTCAGGAGATCTGGCTGTTTGATGAGTATGTGGCTCTCTCCCCCTGCTTTGCAGTGGAAAGATGTTCCTTGTTTCCCTTTCACCTTCTACCACGATTGTAAGTTTCCTGAGGACTCCTCTATCATGTTGAACCGTGAGTCAACTAAACCTATTTTCTTTATAAATTACCAAGTCTCAGGTAGATCTTTGTAACAGTGTGAAAATGGACTAATACAGGCCCTAAGAGATCCGTTCTACTCCAGCTCTGTGCTAACTGGACCATGCTTGGAATGCTCAGTTTAATTCTGAATACCACAGTAGAAAAGGATGATACAAAGTAAAACATGCAAGCTCGGGCACGGTGGCTCACGCCTGTAATCCCAGCACTTTGGGAGGCCGAGGAGGGTGGATCATAAGGTCAGGAGATCAAGACCATCCTGGCTAACACAGTGAAATCCCATCTCTACTAAACATACCAAAAATTAGCTGGGTGAGGTGGTGGGCACCTGTAGTCCCAGCTACTCGGGAGCCTCAGCCAGGAGAATCGCCTGAACCCGGGAGGCAGAGGTTGTAGTGAGCCAAGATCGTGCCACTGCACTCCAACCTGGGCAACAGAGCAAGACTCCGTCTCAAAACAAACAAACCAACCATATTCAAAGGAGAGTGACCAAAGGAACTTAAAACCACCCAACATGACAATTGAAAGAAATGGAGAAATTTAGCCAAGAGATGAGACAACTCAGGAAAGAGATAAAAACGATTTTTCAGTGTACAATTTATACTCAAGTACACCATGCCATGAAAACTATTTTACTCAGCATTGTATTTTAAAACTATTGTGAGAATAGTAATTGGCCTCCTCCAATTATGGTAAATATAAATTTTAAAAATTGATCAAAATGTGGCAACAGACTGGTCAATACTTCATAGCATACCAGAGAGCTCAGGCACACCAGCAAAGTACCACTGATGCAGACACTGCAGAAAACAGACTTCAACTCAACATAAAGACTAGCTTTCTAACTGGGTTATTTAAAGAATGAACAGGCTTACAAGAAAGGTACCATCTTTGCTATCACTGAAAGTGTAATGAAGGAAACTTAAAGAGTGTTAGAAGGGATAAGAGGCAGGAAGCCTTTAACGGCACCTTCAGTCCTATGATTCTAATGATTCTGTACCTCGATTCTCAGATAAGCTGTGCCTGTTTTAAAATATCCCATACAGACGGATTACTCAGAAGCAGATAGAATAATGGAAGGCAAGGCACATCAAATTATAAGGGGAAGATGTGGCAAGACAAAGTAAAGAGAAATATCTTGAAGATACCATTCTAAAACTTGAAATTTATATTGCTAGTAAAGCCACATATACATGAATTCTTAAATCAGCCCCCTGAATCAAACTTTTCTGCTTTTTTATTACCAGGAGTACTATTTGAGAGCAGAATTTACATGATTTACATTTGGTTTATAAAAGCAGCAATATAATAGAGGTGAATAAACACACATTTCTTCTCCCTGGAAAGGACAGATGAGGTTGATAGCTTAATTTAAAAAAAAAAAAAAAAAAAAAACCCCACCATCCTGTCTGACTAAATGAAGTATTAGCCTATAAGGTGGAATGAGAAAAATCAGTATTGTTTGAATAGAAATAATTGTAAAAAGAAGGAAATTTTATCTGGGTATAGTACCATTATACTGTTTACCCACAAGAACTATAAAGTCTCAGTTCAATTCTTTCAAGGATAAAGGGCTATATTTATCCATTGTTAGCCAATGTTCATGTTGAACAAAGCCCTCACAGAACGTAAACTTCTAATTTTTTTTATTCAGTAACATTTAACTTCTTTCTGTGCCTGGGGTCATCAATGGTAAGAGTTCCAAGAAATATTCATTCTTTGGAGATACATTCAGCTATGCTGGAAGAACTGCACCACCTTAAACCTCAAATGATTTTTGAGGTTTAATGGTTCTATCCCTCTCTCCCATTTAATCACGATACTCTGAATCTCTTCTGCATCAATTAAGCATACAATAGAGTACAGTACATAAAACTACAATAAGAAATACAGAAAAAGGATTAAAGCCATGAAAAATGTATTAATTTATTCTATGCAATGCACTTGTAATTCTTCCACTTTCAGTCAAGATCACAGTACAGTCTAATAGTCTGGTTCAGGGACCAATTAATCCTTTTATATTTAAATCAATCACTGACTCCTCTCCGAATAATTTAGCTTCTACATGCTGCCTCCCATTTGATGTCTTTGGGGGAAAGAGCACAGTTAACACTATGTGGTACATTAATCATGTTTAGTAACAGAAAAAGAAATGCATTATCAGAGAAATCTAATACAAAAAGTACAACATGCTCTAAAACATGTTAGCATAATCAGTACATGTGTCACATTTTTCTTAATAAAAACAGGCAGGTTAAACCGGGAACCAAGAGTATACGCTTCATCTGGCTTTTCATAGTATGTGTGCATGCATGTATCTATTTATTTTGACTATGTATAAATAGATATCCAGGAATAAAGTCACTCAGCTCAATCCATACCCCTACGCACTGGCAGATTCTTCTCCATCCCAACCTAAAGCAAATGACTTGATGATGCTCAAACAGTGGGGAAGGGGAAAAGTAATAGAAAGGCATGTATTTTATTCAAACTGGCATGTGTTTGGCACTTTGCCACAAAGCTGAGTCCTTTTCCTAGAACAACTCAGAAGCCTAATTAATAGGGTTAATTCAATGCAATATTCATGTGTAGTCTAAAGATTCTTACCACTGCATATAAAGCAGATGTCCATGTTTTAAGAATATTTTCTCTAAACAAACGTGTCAAGAAAGCATTAAGAGTTCATGTGACTAAGAATAATGCCATTGTACTATATGCTAACTCTTATTTTAACCAACAGCAAAAGAAGGAGGTCCTCTTTTTTGTTCCTGGATCTTAATCACCACAAGAAAAAATCAACTTTGTATTCTAGTGCCCACCCCATGGATTACAAATGCAGGATTTAGTTTCAGAAATTTCAAAGCCAACATAAGCACTTTTCAAATGTTCCATAAGTAAGTGTTTTCAAAAAATTTAACCAATTAAGTTTCTAAGTAGATCCAGCACTGAAAAAAGTGAAGTCTGTATCTTGGCATAACCCGAATGTATTGCTGACTCAGGAGCTCTGCCAGTTCAAACAAATGCACACGAAAGAAAGCGCAAGTGAATGTTAGCTCTGTGTTCACTTCATTCTGACACAGAGAAATCAAATGGTCAAAGTTTAAGACCAGCTCTGTGGTACTAGTGGGAAGAAGAGCGAAAAAAGAGGCCACACTATAGGTGGTAATCCTAACTCCTAAGAACACACAACAGCATCTAAAGACAGATTCAAAAGTCTGGCTAGATTATCTCACTGAAGGAATATTTCTCCGAGCATGTGAGCTGAGACGACCTTTGAGAATCTGGTAGACAACTATGATCCGTAAATAATCAACAGGTAGAAAAATATTAAGTGTCATCCTCACTAATCCTCAGAAAAGTCACATCAAAGAAACATTTGGAAAGAACCCAAGTCTTCTGTTTCTTTTTTAAGCCTCAGAATAGAACAGAACACCACTAATCAAGATTAAACGAGTGAACCAAAGCTCATCATCAAAAATCATCTCATCCCTAGAATATGAAGTCATATCAGCTAACAAGCTACTATCAACAGAAGAGTCTTGTGTCATTTTCATGGCGGCTGGGTAAATGTGGGTGGATCCATTCATACTCCTCTGTCTAGTTATGTCTTCGTAATTATCTGTCAAATGGTATGCAAAGTATACATGTAAAAAAGGGCATAGTAAGAGACCCTACAGATAACTACAAAACACACACAAATCTAAGGAGTTAAATGCAAGGAAAAGAGGTGGCCCCTCCTTCTATATTTATTTGTTTGGGTAAAATGCACCCTTTATATCTCAGTGACTTTCTCTCTCAGTTAGTAAATCCAAAGATGGAAAATATTACATGTTCTTTCTGGAATAAGTATAGAATAATGTTCAAAACAAGATCATAAAATGCCTAAAATCCTTTTGAACACTGGTGTTCCTTTCCTTTCTCTGCTTTTCATCTGGTCATCCCAATCCTGGACCTACATAGTACTGAGTCTCCCTGGCTGAGACAACAAATGAAAGAAGCCTCAGCACATCCACAAAGTGCCCTTCTCTCATGCTTAGCTCCCATCTAAGCTGCTCTAAACAATTCCCTCCCATCCTCCTGCTAGCAGAGGCTGTACTCAGGTTCTAGATAGGGGTCTTTGGTACTTAACTGCCTCTGATTTGGTAGGAGCTCTTCCTTTACTAGCCCCTGTGGACTTGTAACTAATTATTTTTATCTATGGACAGTCAGTACTGAAAACTATGGTATGACATAAAATATCCGTCACAGTATATTTGGTAATAGTATATATGTGGTGAAAAATGCTCTGTTGTAAATCTCACATTTAACATAATTTGACCAACATTAAGATACCAAATTTTCAAGTAAACAACATCATAAACATTATGATTACCAAACAGCATCCAATGCAGAGTTACTATTGTATCAGCAGCAGTCTTTACACAGGTTACAAGTAAAATGGGAAAAGAAAAATATGAATGCAATAAAAATTAGTAACTCACAAAAAACGTTTAACCAGCCTTTCAAAATCACCAAAAACAAGACATATTTTAGGTAGATAAATATGTGTATTTATATAATAAAGTATTTCTTTTATTACGAACTACCTAATAAAGTAGTAGGTAATCAATAAAAATTACATGCATGAAGTGACATTTCTAAGTCAATATGTAAAACCAACTCTGGAGAAAGACATGCTGAAAAAGGAAAAAGCAGGCTTAGCATTTTATTTGTAAAGCCAATATTAAAATGCAGTCTTATCATTCTCTAACTACTCTTTAACATACCATGTCTACGTCAAAATATGGTAGGCTGGTTCATAGTCACTCACACACATAACAGAATGCTCTGATATCTGTGAAACTGGAGTTCTGTTTGATGAGTGCTGAGTTTTTCATTTTCAAAAGCTGAATCTGCTAATTTTGAATAGTCAGTGTGAAAAACAAAAACACAAAGATGTTTATCAACATAAATAATATGAAGACACCCATCCACTGAAACATTTTTTTAAAAAATCACAAAAGAAAAAGTTAATGCTCTGATACAAAATCCAAAGCCAAATGGATGTAAATAATTCCTCATCCCAAAATAATAGGAGAAATGGCTATTTAAAAGAAATGTTAAATATTTAATGGCTTTGTCTTTTGTTACTTCTTTGTTATTCATTCAGCATAACTCCAACTTCACATATATCAGAACATTTTAACAATATATGCAGTAAAACATAAAAAATAAGATATTTGCTTCAATTTATAAGGGAAATTTCTTGTAGTGCAATTTTAGTAGCAGGTGAAATCAGTGTAATATTTCATTCTCACTTCTATCTGTGTATGAGTAATTAAAAATGTTTTTTAAAAGAAAGAAAAAAGAAAATGCCTTCCTTTACTTGATAGCCAAGTAGGCTCTTCACCCAAGTTAGGCATCTCACAGGAATATAAAAGATGGCCAGGTGCAGTGGCTCACACCTGTAATCCCAGCACTTTGGGACACCAAAGTGGGGAGATGGTTTGAGTCCAGGCGTTTGAGACCAGACTGAGCAAAAGAGCAAGACCCTATCTCTACAAAAAGAAAAATAAAAAAACTGGCCAGGACTGGTAGCACATGCTTGTAGCCGTAACAGCATCACTTGAATCCAAAAGAGCCACGACTGCCACTGGATCCCAGCCTGGGTGACAGAGAAAGAGCCTGTCTTCAAAAATATAAATAAACAACAACAAAAAATAAAGACAAAAAGATCAAGCTAGCTGTTTTACAGATTTATTGAAGAACTTTGTTGAGAGCAAGAAAACAGCATTTCTTTCATTTAATTTATAAGTGGATTTTCTTTATCCAATATGCATACATCAGCTACATGATTACAAGTGACACGTTCTTGATAGTAAAGAAAATTTCAGCTAAAATAATGTTAGTAATTAGAAACGGAAAATTAAAGAAAATAGATTAAGATAACGGGGAAATAAAAATAGAGGCTGATGATAACGGTGACAGGAAACAGGCCCCAACTAAATTCTCCAGGGTCTTCTGACAGATCTAAGGTGTTTACCTAATGGTTTCTGTCCCATCATCCCTCTTCGCCCTCGCACAATATCCTCCTGACCAAATCCCAGTCCTCACTCACTACCAGAAGTTTTGCCCATGTTCCACTGCCACATAACAAGTATATTTCATCTGAGGCATTTAGAAGTCGAGGTAAGTTTCCAGTATAGCCTTCCCGCTCGTTTTCTCTTTCAATAGTATGGAAAGGATAGACGGAGTTAAGAAAAAGAGTAAGGGAAGCTTGACCATAAAACATTTATTGAATGTGTTTTTATTCAGGTTAGTTTTCATCTGGTGTTGGAGGTAAGAGTTATACCTGCAAACATCAAAGATACATTTTTTTGAGACAAGTTGAAAAGCTTGTATGTTGAACTACAGCATGCCCCGTAGAGTTATTTTTAATTGTTACTTCTAAAAACCCATTTACTACTCTCTGAACAACTTGGGAACTAAAATTTGAAAGAGAATAAATAAATCTGTGCCTATCACTAGTCACAAAGGGAAATGAAGTAGGTAATAGTCCCCACTCTAGAAACCGAAAAAGGAATCAGAGTCACTGGGGCAGGGCTTCAGAAAACACTGTATATTACCGTGGGCTGAACTGGGACAGGAAGAGGGGATAATCAGAAATTAAAACTGGGGAAAAAAGAGACTACACCTATCAGAACCTGTCAACCTGTACACTATCACATCAAGGAAGAGCCAGGGTAAAGGCAGGAGTAGTAAGATACAGGGCAAGGAGGAGGTAGTCAAAACATTAGACTAGTGCAATAGCTCAGAATGAAGTGATAGAAACTTAGAATGTGACAGTGAACATGGAAAAGAAACCAAAAAATACATTTTATAACTAGAAAAACCAAGAAGTATACTTTGTGATACCATATGGGTACCTTTTTCAGTTGATAATGCTTAAGAAATAAACATCTATAAATCAGAATGAAATTTTTGTTTTTTTTTTAATATCCAGAAAAACTCTTTGGGGCTGGAGGTTAAGGGCAGAAAAACTGACTAATAAGCTATCAATATTTTACTTGCTACTTTTTCTTTCACCTTTCAACTGGAAAGTGAGGCAGTGCCTAAGTTACAGACAGCCATTACCATTATTGATTTCTATTTTTAAAATCAGTGTCTTTAATAGTACTTTAAGGAGAGACAATGATATTCTAATATTCTTGTACTGTCTCTACTTAAACCTTGTTCCCAAGGAAACAGCTAATGTCTCAATATCAGACCCTGAATAATTATGACTACAAAGGAAGTATGCTACAATGAGACATTTGCACTTTTAGCAGAATGAAAATGACCAGCTTCTTTTGCCTTCATAGCAAACAAAAGTCTCTGATTTTCATACAGAGACCAGCCCTTTCTACTAGACATATGCTGACAGAAACAGGTTACAGTATTAACATGATCTCATGTACAGAATGTTACTATTTTCAGTGGCATTCTGTTCCAGATGAAAACAAAGACACAATTGAAATCACCTTTATTTTTAGGCATTACTGACTGCCTCTTTCGGCAGAGGCTCAGTTTTGAAGTCAGTCTTGTCAAAGCATAAGTGGAGATAACTGCTCATAAACCATTAAGGATGAACATATTTCCCAAGGCCAAAAGGCTTGAAATTAAAATGATTTAAATAAAAACAATTTTATAGATTTTTATTAGCTAAAAACCCTCACAACAAATAAGCACGGATCTTCTTAAATGTATCACATAATTTTTTTAATACTTAGTACACTTCTTCCACCTTTTATAACCAGTCCTTTTTCCAGACGAAGCACTTAAAATATTGGCATAGCAAAAGAAAAAAGTGATATATGAACCATTTGCAGTTAGGAAAAAATAGACAAAGTATGGAAAGACTTTCTTTTCATAATTACTGGCAAAACCTCTAATTTACACTTCTAAAGAAATGCTTTTTGTTAAGGAGTTACAAACATTCAAACCAGACAGTTCATGCATGGACATTTTATCTTGCCCAAAATATTCAAAAAATTATCTTGCCCAAAATATTCAAAAAATTATCTTGCCCAAAATATTCAAATACTTATCTTGCCCAAAATATTCAAATAATTTAGGAAGGTGGACCAACTGAACACTTAGCCTCATACACCACTATAGTTGAAGAAAATGAAGTAAACACTAATTATAAAAACACTTGAGGACTACAATTCTAAGAGTTTTTCAAATGGCAAGAATCATAAAATCAATTTAATAGATTTCAACCAATATTTACTAATTAAATAGAATAGAATTGAAAATGTGAATAAAATTTCAGACTTATATTTTAAGAAATGAGATACAAAAACATGTATGTATTATGTTGCAACGTAAGATCTATTCCTTTGAATGTAGTCAAAAAAACTGGAAAGTTCTTGGAAGGATCAAATATTGTGCTAAGCCTCAATTTAACAATCCAAAAAACATGAGGATGTTTTCATTATACTGGCCTGTTAAATGTTCTGTTAAAGCCCGAAACCATAATTCATAACTAGATTGCTCTAGGGTGCAACTCCATGGAAGTTAAAATGATGAATTAACTCCTTAGTGGAACAAAATATAGCACAGTTTTCCCAATAATGGTAACCTAGCAGATCAGGAGAGTATATACAGTTAGAAAATATGTGAGAAGGCACACAAAATGTTAAAACTGAAATGACAATTTCACCAAAACTTTACTGGACACGTCTGCATGCAGTAAAATTTTTCTGTGTACACATGGAACAGGAACCATCAATACTAAAACTCTAGAAATAAAATGTATCTACTGAATGTGAAACTAGGAATGAACACCACTGAGACATTCTAATAACCAGTGGCAGGAAGCCAAGTTTGGCTAATAGAAAAGTTGTAAAATTAACTAAAGACTTCTCCCCCTGAATAAAAAGAATGCCCTATTTAGAAGATGGTAATTCTTTTTTTTTAATTAAATGGTTACACAAGCTCTACTTATAGGTATCAAGAGTCTCTAATTTAAGTGTATAAGGAAATTTACATCCTTTGGCCAGGCGCAGAGGATCATGCTTGTAATCCCAGCACTTTGGGAGGCCAGGGAGGGTGGATCGCCCGAGATCAGGAGTAAGTGATCAGCCTAGCCAACATGGTGAAACCCTGTCTCTACTAAAAATACAAAAAAATCAGCCAGGCATGGTGGCACATGCCTGTAATCCCAGCTGTTCATGCAGTTGAGGTAGGAGAATTCCTTGAACCTGGGAGGTGGAGGTGGCAGTGAGCCAAGATCATGTCACTGCACTCCAGCCTGGGCAACAGAGTGAGACTCCATCGCAAGAAAAACAAAAACAACACAACAACAACAACAACAACAAACCCAGAAATTTACATTCTTCAAATACAAATGCTCATTTTTCAAATATTTAACAATGTATCTTTAAATGTATATTGTACAAAATTGTATGCATAATACAGAAAAATACCTAAATTAGGAAGCCCAAATTTTACAAGTCAAATCCTAAGGAAATGGGTTGTTATAGATTCTCATACATCATAAGCAATTTCCACAGCATTAAAATGTTAAAGAATATTATATAACATTTTAATACAGTATTTTTCTAAGATAAAAATAATAGAAATGAATACACCAGGCATGGTGGCTTATGCCAAGATCCCACCACTGCATTTCAGCCTGGACGACAGAGCAAGACTTTGTCTCAAAATATTAATAACAATAGAAATGAATTAATATTTAACTTCGATAATTTTAAAACTTGAAATACAGTTTTATTCTCTCCATAAGGGGAGGAAATAGCCTCTGCAGTTTCCTTTTAAATCACAATTTTAAAATTCTAATTAGCCTAGACATAAACTCTGAGGAGTAAACACTGGCAACAGAAAATATGCAAACAGCAATGATAAATGGCAACCAAGTACAGGCTGAATATCCCTTATTCAAAATGCTTGGAACCAGAAGAATATCAGATTTCAAATATCTTTCGATTTTGGAACATCTGCATACACATAATAAGATATATTGGGAATAAGACCCAAGTCTGAATATGAAATTCATTTATGTACATTTATATTACATATACACCCTAAGCACACAAATCCTGAAGGTAATTTTACAAAATATTTTAAATAATTTTGTCTGTGGAACAAAGTTTTGATGGTGACCCATCTCACAGAGTCAAGCATGGAATTTTCCACTTACGACATCATGTGCACACTCAAAAAGTTACAACTTTGCAGTATTTCAGATTTTTGACTGAACAGAGATAGTCACTGAGGAGCCAAGCTGACTGATACGAAGGCAAGGAATAAGATGAAACATAGCCAAATTTCTAGCATTTAAAGAGATGTATGTTAAGAAAACAGTTGCCAAAAAGCCACAATCAAATTCTAGCTTGTCCTTCATTTCTAACAGCAGCAGTGGTAGCCAACCAGTTTTGTTTTTGAAATTTAATGTTTATTATGTACTTAGCTACACACATACACACACACACACACACACACAAAACTATGTAAGAACATTCTATACAGCTAAGAAGCAGAAAAACAGTTTCTTAGTGTTAAATGACTTGGATAATGCAAAGGTGTCATTCAGAGGCAAGGATTCGAATTCAAAGCCAGGACTGACCCACCTTTTGTTAGCTCAAAGACATGACCTCACACACAGGATAGAGAAACAGAAAGGTCAGACTAAAAGGATGATTAAAGTCATTAGAAAATACAAAGGATGTGAGAGAGTGTTGTTGAGTCCTATATTACTGGAAGTGGGTCTCTCACTAGGTCAAAATCTCAATTTTGCCAGTAGGAATTTATTTGGTTCTGCAGGAGATAGAACCTAAAAGCATTAACTAACGAGAAAATTGCTCTAATATTTTACTGAACTATTCTGTAGAAATTAATTCTTCATAAGCCATTGAGAAAAATGTCTTGGTGTCATCCTAAAACGGTGTTAAATCCATTATGATCTTTGTGTGGGAAAAGTTGGAAAGCATCATTCACTCTTAAATGTCAGCCAGTTGAGAACAAAAATCACTAATCATGTGTTAGATTCTGGTCTGCATTACACCATTTTGACAAATTAACCATTCCAATTTTGCTTTGCTTAGGCTAACAGTGCAACCTGCTTATATATGCAGTCTCTGAGACACACCCAGAGACTGGGAAGAGGAAGCAGGGCAACAGGGGGCTGGGTGCCTGGAAGATGCTAACCAGGCACGAAAAATTAACAAGGAAGAATTTACAAGAATAATCCATACATTAATTATGGAGTGTTTAATGTATTTTTATTAAATGAGAAAGGCAAATGCATTTCAGTAAAACTGATGGGCAATGTATTAATAGTAAGTCATGTAAGGCAAGCACCATCACATTAACGTCTTACAAAAGCACTGAATAAGCCTAAGACATAGTCTAGAAAATAAAATATATAATCCATTATTCCATTTATTATGCAAATATGACTTTCTGAAAGATTTACAGAAAACATTTTCTCCATGTGTCACGCACTATGTAAGAAATCAAGAAAACCACAGCACTAATTATAGCTTCTTATTAAAAAGTAAAAATTCCTTTTTATTCAATGACTTCTAAATTATTGCACAGATACAAGTGATTACAGAGTTAAAAACATGAGTAAAACATAAAACATAATCCCTATCCTTAAGGAATTTATACTCTTCTAGAAGAAAAAGTAAAATATGACCATAAATAAGTATAATCGAAGGTATACATAAATACCAGAAGAAAAGCTTAGGTCTGTAAAATTTAGGAAGACATTATTCTGGCTGACAGAATCAAGAGGCTTTGGGGAGGAGTTAGAACTAAAGTTGGGCCTGAAGGACTTTTACAATTCAGATAATATGAGACTAGATGCTTAGAAAGGCAGGCTATCCAGGAAAGGAAATACTAAGAGTAACTAATATTTGAGTGTTTACTTTGCCAGGCACTATTCTAAGTGTTTTAAATATATCCTTAAATTCTCACAACAACTCTGAGGTAGGCATTATATTATTACCCCTACTATGAAGCAGAAAGGAGGAAGGGGAAAGCCTTACTTTCAAGCATAATCACAAAAGAATAGCTTTCATGTAAACATTAATAACTAGAAACTTAACGGTAATGATTTCCACTGTCCAGCTGAAATTCTTTTAACAGATACAATCATCAGTAAAAAGCTCAAGGGCACCAGAATGATGAAAAGGAAAGACAATTCTAAATGCGGACAAGTACAAACAACAACTTTCATATATGGCTGGTGAGAATCTAAGTTGGTACAGCCACTTTGGAAAATTGTTTGGCAGCGTCTATTAAAGCTGAACATGTGCCTGCTACTCTCTGTTTCAATATTCCACTCCTAGGTATATACCCAATAGAAAATATGTGCCAGAATGTTCTCAGTAGGATTATTCATAATAGCCCCAAAGTAATAATAAATCAATGTCAACCAATAGTAGAATACACAAATTAATTGTAGTGTATTAACATGCAAGCGATTAAACAAAAATAAAAACAAACTGCAACTATAAATAACATGAATGGATTTCAGAAATTTAACATTGAAAGAAATAAGATACAAAACTCATCATAAACTATATGATATTACCTAAATAAAGTTTAAAACTATGTGAAACTCATCTACAGTGGTATTGAAATAGTGATCCCTTTGAGAGGGCAATAACTAAAAAGAGGCATAAGGGTGCTTCTAAGAAGTTGATAATATTCTGTTTCTTGATCTGAATGGTAGAAATAAGGAGGTATACACCTTATAAAAGTTGATAAAGCTAAACACCTATGATGTACAAACATCTTAAATGTGTATTTCAATAAAAACATTTTAAAATAATTCCAACAGAATGAGTGTTTTCAGAAAGTCCACTGCAAATAGGATAATTAAAATAGGTGCAACTCAGAAGAAAAAGCGTATTAACATGTAAACTTTTGATCCCTACTTTCAGAGATACAGAGGAGTCAAAGCACATTCACAAGAGAAGTTAGTTCTTTAAACGGTACACAATCCCTCCCATGAAGACCAAGATTTTAACAATGGTTTCAACCAGCCTTTCCAATAAAGAGTTACAGAACTAATACATTTCACAGCTGGAAAGGCCTTTAGAAAATGTCATGACTGGCCAGGTGCAGTGACTCACACCTGTAACCCCAACACTCTGGGAGGCCAAGGTGGGAGGATCACCTGAGGTCGGGAGTTCAAGACCAGCCTGGCCAACATAGTGAAACCCTGTCTCTATAAAAATACAAAAATTATCCAGGCTTGATGGTGGGTGCCTGTAATCCCAGCTACTGGGGAGGCTGAGGCATGAGGCAGAGGTTGCAGTGAGCCAAGATTGTGCCACTGGACTCCAGCCTGGCTGACAGTGAGACTCCGTCAAAAGAGAAGTGAGACAGAGAGAGAGAGAGAGGGAGGGAGGGAGGGAGGGAGGGAGGAAGGAGCCATGACCACACCAAAATGAGCTTATTTACTGATTCACTAAACACCCAGGATGATATCCATAAGCTCCACGAACAGACAACCACAGTACATAAGCAGAAGAGGATCAAAAGCCAAGATTTCATGGGTGGTTTAGTAAGCTGATGGCAGCCCAAAGGTAAGTTTGTTAGGGTAGGACCCTCACCACCACAACACAGCAACAAACTACAGCAATTACAAGCAGGAGTGTACAACTTAGCTTTAGTACACCACAGTGACTAAAATTTTTGTCCTAATAATGTATGCGTTTTCTAATGATTTATAAAGAAAGTTTCTTTACTTGTTTTTGTTTGTTTGTTTTTGAGACACGGTCTTACTCTTTCAGTCAGGCTGGAGTGCAGTGGCACAATCACAGCTCACTGCAGCCTCAACCTCCTGGGCTCAGGTGATTCTCAGCCTCCTAGGTAGCTGGGAGTACAGGCACAGGGTTTTGTCATGTTGCGCAAGCTGATCTTTAACTCCTGGGCTCAAGCAATCTGTCCAGTGTGGAATTAGCAAAGTGCTGGGATTACAGGTATGAGCCATTGTGCCTGTCCTGATTTATACATAAAATTTCTTTATTCATAATACCTGTCTACATTTGTAGGACCTCAGCTAAGACATGATTAAGTATGAGAACTAGTTCCAACTGCTGCTGGTGATAAACTCACAATCTACCTTCACTTGTTTTCTCTTAATTCTCCAAGAATGAATAAAGAACCATCATCAGATAATAATCTCCAAGATTCTTTAAGAAATTAATTTTTATCTAATTTTAAATGATTGCATGATTATAGGATAGAAATTACTATCTTGGGCTCTCTAATTCAAATTGCTCTTAACGATCCTAGAGAGAAATGAACTACTAGAGATAAAAGATAAATTGTACTTTGGTTTGTGATCTTTATTTCTTTCCTTAAAACTTAACAGATCTCTTTAATTTGTCTAACTCAAAAGATTTACTAAAATATGGAATATACTTCAGTTACTTAACACATACTTAGTTATTGTATTTTCTCCAAACTGACGTAAAGATCCTAAATCATTCTGGTAAAAGAATAAAAATGGTCTCTTTCTCTCGCAAGATTTAAATGTATCACTGCGTGAGACAAGGTTAAATCAGAAGCAGAATGCCTGAAGAAAGCTAGTAGAGTCATTTAACAGAAAATGAAGTTGGCTAACACCTGAAGGAATAATTGTAGTAAAGTATTCCAAGTTGCTCGAACACAAGCCCATAAAATAAAGTCCTATGGGGCAGAAAGGAGTCCCAAAGAAATTGCAATTAATAATCCTCCTGGGCCGGGCGCGGTGGCTCAAGCCTGTAATCCCAGCACTTTGGGAGGCTGAGATGGGTGGATCATGAGGTCAGGAGATCGAGACCAGCCTAGCTAACACGGTGAAACCCCATCTCTACTAAAAAACACAAAAAACTAGCCGGGCGA